>NC_039359.1:183363927-183365542 GCF_003573695.1 Papaver somniferum
AAAAAACGCATGGAAACCTTTGGCCCGAAACCTTAGTTTTGGCCACGCCAAACCGCACCAAGGAATGCCATACCACATGTGCCAATGTCATGCCAACCACCTTGCCGCGCCACACCATGCCGACCTTCCCCATGCGGCTACCAAAACGAAGACGTGCGACGATCAACGACCACCCTTCCATCTTGGATGCAAATCCTAGCCGTCCAAGGTCGCCAAAAAACGCATGGTAACCTTTGGCCCAAAACCCTAGTTTTGGCCACGCCAAACCGCGCCAAGGCATTGGTGTGAAATGCAAAGACACACAAAAGCTTGCAAGTATACAAGGTCAAGATTTGTAATAAAAGAGTGAGTAGGGGTTTGTCCACAGGGAGAGGAGCATATGAGAAGTTTTCCTAGCTAAGGTGTGTAGTGAGCTAAGGGCAGGCAAGGTTTCAGGCAAACAGACAAGAATGCAAGGTAAAGCAATAGAGAAACAGGCTAAGAACCACAGCAGGGAAAGATAACAGACAAGGAACCAAGGCTTGGAAGGTAAAGCAGCAAAGAAACAACCAAGAAAAGCAGCAAATAACCAAGGCTTGGCAGCCAAGGGCAGGGTGAGGATTATGCACTGACTTCAGTGCACAAAAGCTACAAGGTGCAAGAAAATAAAAAGCAAGAAAAGTAACTGAAATACAAGCACACAGGACTGAAAAATAAAAGTTACAGAGAGGGAATTGGTGGGTAAGCCAAGGCTTATGATCCACCTTGTGTCCTAATCAAGTGACATGTTTCTAGGTTATGTTCATTCCTAAGCATACAACTAGAAATGGAAGAACACCAACTTGCTCACTAGTCTACCCCTAGCATTGGCTGTCTTTTGACAGTACAGCCAATCACAGGCTCTATGAGCATTGGCATCTCTCATTTGCACAATCAAAAACATACAGGGAAGAACTATCCTAGCTCAATTACACTTGACAGTGCACAAGGCTTCACTGAGCCTTGGCCTGAAGTTGATCAGCTCATGCTAACCATGTTGTAGCAACATACATACATCATATGAGATAATTTATACACATTTAGCAACATATCAGATAACTCAAAACATAAGCAAATTGCAACTGCCAACTGAAAAGCACTGAAATTTGAAGTTCATAAAAATTGTAGCAAATTCTCTACTGGCTAGTCCAGAGAGGTATACAGTGTCCTTCACACACTCCACATAACACCAATTTATACCCAATTACACATTTAGGGTTTTCCCCCAATTTTCCCCAAAATCAGAAAATCAGGTGAAATTGATTTACCTAATGTTGATGAGATACTCGCTCCATCTCGTCGACCCACTCTTCTTCTGCTTCTTCTCGTTCCTCTCATGCTCCAATTGTTGCTTTAATCATCACTTATATCCCCAATTTCTCACCTAGGGTTTCAGTGAGCAGAGAGATGAGAAATTGGAGAAATTAGTGATGCTAAAGAGATGGTACGTGATGGTGATGATGGGCTTAGGTAGAGTAGAGTTGGGGAGAAAATAGTGGAGTGATTTGGGGTGAGGTGGTGGTGATGGAGACGGACATGGTGGTGGTACGGAGTATGGTGGTTCTGCAGAGGGGGTTGATGGAGGAGATGGGTTCGA
>NC_039359.1:183365552-183369741 GCF_003573695.1 Papaver somniferum
TTTTTTTTTTTTTTTTTTTTTTTTTTTTTTTTTTTTTTTTTTTTTTTTTTTTTTTTTTTTTTTTTTTTTTTTTTGAACTACTGATACACTTTTGATATATGTACAAAAGGAAACAAAAATTACATGACACTTTGCAAGAGGTAGCCCTTTTTGATGCACCCAGTTAAATTCGATGGTTGTCTTTCTTAATGTAACCTCCACCTTCTATCCCAACCAACCAAAGAACAAGCTAGTCCAGTTTCGTTCAGTATTCTAAAGTGATTGGCAATCGTAACTTCCTATCCAACACCTTGAAGATCGAGGCCATACATGTATTTGTAGATCGTGCGCGTGCAAATTTCTTATCACTATGTGAATTGTGCTAGAATCAGGGTGCCTAAATATCTAGACTAAGACTCCTAATAATTACATATTTGCACAAGAGTCAACATTTCAAGGTAAATGAGCTCCATTTTTTATGATTTTTTTCAATTTTTTTAATTTTTTTGGAATTTTGATTTTTCAATTTTTTTTTGGAATTTTTCAATTTTTCAAAAAAAGAAGAAGGAGTTCGTGTTTTCAATTATGGCAAATTATCGTGGTATCTACTCTATACCCCCAAACCTAAACTAAACATTGTCCTCAATGTTTCAAAATATGGAAAGAATTATAAAAAAATATATGAAGAGGAACATGCTGAGTAGAGTAAAAGGAGAGAGAATACCCGATTGTACGGTGGCAGCTCGATTAAAACTCCGTTATTCAAGGTAAAAATCCATCATATTAGAAGTCACAATGGATGAGCACAATATATACAAAAGGAAATTTAACTAACACATTATCTACAAGAAAATTTTGGTTTTTAATGGGATTGGAATTTTTGGGAAAAATTTGGTTTTGTTGGGAAACATTTGGTTTTGATGGGAAAACGAAAAATTTTGGTTCTTAGGGAAAGATTTGGAAAACTTTTTTGGTTATTTAGGGAAAGAGTGGACCAGTTTAGTCCACATAGACTGGGTCCTCCAGGTCGGTTGTTTCAATGTCGGGTGGAAATGGCTCAAGGAACGGCTTTAATCTCTGCCCGTTGACTTTGAAAACGTTCTTGTTGGAGACATCCTCCAGCTCTACAGCTCCATGAGGAAAAACTGTGCGTACTAGGTACGGACCCTTCCATCTGGAACGCAGTTTTCCTGGAAAAAGATGTAATCGGGAGTCATACAGCAAGACTTTCTGACCAGGAGTGAAGGATTTGCGCAGAATACGCTTGTCATGAAATATCTTCATCTTTTGCTTGTACACCTTGGCACTGTCATAAGCCTCATTTCTCAATTCTTCCAACTCGTTGAGTTGAAGTTTCCTTTGAATTCCAGCTTCGTCCAGAGAAAAGTTCAGCTCTTTGATTGCCCAGTAGGCACGATGTTCTAATTCCACAGGTAGATGGCACGGCTTTCCATACACTAGACGATAGGGGGACATGCCAATTGGTGTCTTATAAGCTGTTCTATAGGCCCACAAAGCATCATTCAATCTCAAAGACCAATCTTTCCTGGACGGGTTGACCGTCTTCTCCAGAATGTGCTTGATTTCCCTATTAGAAACTTCCACTTGTCCACTAGTCTGAGGGTGGTACGGAGTAGCAACCTTGTGAGTTATGCCATACTTGCGTACTAAAGACTCAAAGTACTTGTTACGAAAATGTGAACCGCCGTCACTGATGATAGCTCTAGGGGTACCAAAACGTGCAAATATGTTTTCCTTTAGAAATGAAAGTACCACCTTGTGGTCATTTGTTATGGTTGCTATGGCTTCTACCCACTTAGAAACGTAATCAACTGCGACTAGGATGTACAACTTGCTGTCAGACATGGGAAATGGACCCATGAAGTCTATCCCCCAAACATCAAAAATCTCCACAATCAAAATGGGGTTCAATGGCATCATGTTTCTCCTCGAAATGCTTCCTAGCTTTTGACAGCGTTCACAAGCAACACAATAATCATGGCAATCCTCGAACAATGATGGCCAATAGAATCCACACTGCAAGATCTTTGCAGCGGTTTTCTTGGCACTGAAATGGCCTCCACATGCTTGGTCATGACAGAAAGATATCACATCTTTCTGTTCAGTGTTGGGGACACATCTCCTAATGATTTGGTCTGGACAGTACTTGAACAAATATGGGTCATCCCAAAGGAAATGTTTGACTTCAGCCAGGAATTTAGAGCGGTCTTGTCTCGACCATCGTGAGGGCATCCTACCTGTAGCGAGGTAGTTAACTATATCAGCAAACCAAGGAAGGTCTGAGATAGACATCAGCTGTTCATCTGGGAATGATTCTCTAATTAGCTCACAATCATCAATAGACTCTAAAGTTAATCTAGACAAATGATCAGCAACCACATTCTCACAACCTTTCTTATCACGGATTTCGAGATCGAATTCCTGTAATAAGAGTATCCATCGAATAAGGCGAGCTTTAGCATCCTTCTTGGAAAGAAGATACTTCAAAGCCGCATGGTCTGTGTATATGATGATCTTAGACCCTATCAGATAAGATCTAAACTTGTCTAATGCGAAAACGACGGCAAGCAATTCCTTCTCGGTAGTTGAATAATTGAGTTGGGCATCATTAAGGGTTTTGCTAGCATAGTATATCACATATGGTAGTCTATCAACTCGCTGTCCTAAAACAGCACCAACAGCATAATCAGAGGCATCACACATAAGTTCGAACGGAAGCTTCCAATCGGGTGGTCTGACTATAGGAGCGGTGGTGAGAAGGGTTTTTAATTCCTCCCATGCCTTCACACAAGCAGCATCGAAATTGAAGGCAACATCTTTGGAGAGAAGACTGCACAGAGGTCTGGAGATTTTGCTGAAATCTTTGATGAATCGCCGGTAAAAACCAGCATGACCTAGAAATGATCTGATCTCCTTCACAGAGCAAGGTTGTGGTAGATGTTGAATGAGGTCAACTTTAGCTTTATCCACTTCAATTCCTTTCTCTGAGATGATGTGTCCTAGAACTATTCCTGAATTCACCATAAAATGGCATTTTTCCCAATTTAGAACAAGGTTCTTTTCTTTACATCTGGATATCACGAGGGCAAGATGCTTCAAACATTCGTCAAACGAGGAACCAAAAACAGAGAAATCATCCATAAAGATCTCGAGAAAACTATCTATCATGTCAGAAAAAATGCTCATCATGCAACGCTGAAAAGTAGCAGGTGCATTACATAACCCGAAGGGCATACGTCTATAAGCAAACGTCCCAAATGGACACGTGAATGTAGTTTTTTCCTGATCTTCTGGAGCAATGTGAATTTGGTTATAACCGGAAAAGCCATCTAGAAAACAGTAGTGACTGTGTCCAGACACACGTTCTAGCATTTGGTCAATGAAGGGGAGCGGTAAGTGATCCTTCCTTGTTACTGTGTTCAACTTCCTGTAGTCGATGCATACTCGCCATCCTGTGGTTGTACGAGTAGGGACTAATTCATTCTTGTCGTTCTGAACAACAATAATGCCTGACTTCTTAGGCACAACTTGAATGGGACTAAACCATTTGCTATCGGGAATTGGGTATATGATACCCGCATCAAGTAGTTTCAGGATCTCTCCTTTGACTACATCTCTCATGTTAGGATTAAGTCTCCTTTGCATTTCCCTCGATGGTTTGGCATTCTCTTCAAGGTTAATGTGGTGCATGCAAATGGTGGGACTAATTCCTTTGAGATCTGAGATGGTCCATCCTAAGGCATCTTTGTGTTCCTTAAGTACTTCTAAAAGCTTACTTTCCTGTTCCGTGTCTAAACATGATGAAATAATGACAGGTAAAGTATCAGAAGAACCTAGGAATGCGTACTTCAACGTACTAGGCAATGTTTTCAATTCAAGCTTGGGTGGCTCAACAATGGATGGAATAAGCTTGGAATCAGAGAATAGGGGTTGTTCCACTTCATATTTCCTCTCCGTGATGTCCATTTGAGGTACAGATTCGAGCAGAGATAGGACGTCACTACAGTATGCATCATCATAGAAATCAGGGTTAAAGTTCTCCATACATGCTTGAAAGGGGTCAACGGATAGAATGTTAGTCAACGAATCTTGCATTAATCCTTCAATCATATTAACTTCATGTACATCATCATCATCAAGATTCACAGGTTGTTGACTAATATCGAACACATTCAATTCTACCGTCATG
>NC_039359.1:183370847-183516573 GCF_003573695.1 Papaver somniferum
TCACAACTCATAAAAGAAAATAAAACAGTAATAATAATTAAAACAAGCCCATAAAAGAAAAAAAAAAGAAAAATAAAAGAAAAATAAAGAAAAACAAAAAAAATATTACAATCCCAAATATAAGAAAAAAAGAAAAAGAAAATAAAAATTATTACAATCCCAAATGAATAATTAAATAAATTATTACAAGCCCAAATTTGAATTTAAATGAGGCCCAAGTGGGTTAACTCATGGGTTAGGCTTACTTGTTTTTTGGAGGGAAGCCCAAAAATAGGCTTTTAGTCCCCTTTTAGTTGCACAGCCCAGTTGGGCTTTAGGATCGTCCCAAGCTCACGCTCAAGTTCAAGCCCAGCTCACAGAAGACCACGAGCCCAGCAACAAAAGGAGGCAGAGCCCAGCAGCACTTGGTGAAGCCCAATTCAGAAAAGTACAAGCCCACTAGAAAAAGGAAGAGCCCAGCAGCTTCACTTCAGTTGGCAGCCCAGCAGCTTCACTTGGCAGCAGCAGTTGCTTTGGTTCACCAGCAGCAACAGCAGCAACAGCAGCAGCAGACTTTGGCTTGGCAGCAACAGCACAGCACAGCTTGGCAGAGGAGGCACCAGCAGCAGCAGCAACAGCAGCAGCAGGCTTTGCAGCAGGCTTTGCAGCAGGCTTGGCAGCAACAACAAATAATGCACAGCTCCAGCAGCAGTTAGCAAGTGAACAAGATAGCAATGAACACACACAACTATGCAAGCACAACAAGGCCACAACAGCTATGAAAACTTCAAAAATATGGCAGCCAGCTCCCCGGCAGCGGCGCCAAAAACTTGGTGTGAAATGCAAAGACACACAAAAGCTTGCAAGTATACAAGGTCAAGATTTGTAATAAAAGAGTGAGTAGGGGTTTGTCCACAGGGAGAGGAGCATATGAGAAGTTTTCCTAGCTAAGGTGTGTAGTGAGCTAAGGGCAGGCAAGGTTTCAGGCAAACAGACAAGAATGCAAGGTAAAGCAATAGAGAAACAGGCTAAGAACCACAGCAGGGAAAGATAACAGACAAGGAACCAAGGCTTGGAAGGTAAAGCAGCAAAGAAACAGCCAAGAAAAGCAGCAAATAACCAAGGCTTGGCAGCCAAGGGCAGGGTGAGGATTATGCACTGACTTCAGTGCACAAAAGCTACAAGGTGCAAGAAAATAAAAAGCAAGAAAAGTAACTGAAATACAAGCACACAGGACTGAAAAATAAAAGTTACAGAGAGGGAATTGGTGGGTAGCCAAGGCTTATGATCCACCTTGTGTCCTAATCAAGTGACATGTTTCTAGGTTATGTTCATTCCTAAGCATACAACTAGAAATGGAAGAACACCAACTTGCTCACTAGTCTACCCCTAGCATTGGCTGTCTTTTGACAGTACAGCCAATCACAGGCTCTATGAGCATTGGCATCTCTCATTTGCACAATCAAAAACATACAGGGAAGAACTATCCTAGCTCAATTACACTTGACAGTGCACAAGGCTTCACTGAGCCTTGGCCTGAAGTTGATCAGCTCATGCTAACCATGTTGTAGCAACATACATACATCATATGAGATAATTTATACACATTTAGCAACATATCAGATAACTCAAAACATAAGCAAATTGCAACTGCCAACTGAAAAGCACTGAAATTTGAAGTTCATAAAAATTGTAGCAAATTCTCTACTGGCTAGTCCAGAGAGGTATACAGTGTCCTTCACACACTCCACATAACACCAATTTATACCCAATTACACATTTAGGGTTTTCCCCCAATTTTCCCCAAAATCAGAAAATCAGGTGAAATTGATTTACCTAATGTTGATGAGATACTCGCTCCATCTCGTCGACCCACTCTTCTTCTGCTTCTTCTCGTTCCTCTCATGCTCCAATTGTTGCTTTAATCATCACTTATATCCCCAATTTCTCACCTAGGGTTTCAGTGAGCAGAGAGATGAGAAATTGGAGAAATTAGTGATGCTAAAGAGATGGTACGTGATGGTGATGATGGGCTTAGGTAGAGTAGAGTTGGGGAGAAAATAGTGGAGTGATTTGGGGTGAGGTGGTGGTGATGGAGACGGACATGGTGGTGGTACGGAGTATGGTGGTTCTGCAGAGGGGGTTGATGGAGGAGATGGGTTCGACAGAATGGGGAAGGGTGCGTTTGTTTGGGGTGTAGGTGCTCGGTCGCTAGGGTGTGAGGCGAGTGTATCGAGTTTGATGATCTGCAACGCTGAGCCGTGGGATAGGGAGATGAAAGATCAATCGGACGGTGAGATGAAGTGAAGTTTGTAGCGACCGCTGGATTATATAATACAACAAAATCAACGACGCCAGATGGAGTTAGGTGTTGTAGTGTAAGGCGGAGATATCAAACGTTGATGAACAGCAAGGGAGCGACCGTTGGATTCAACTACCATCTAATATGAAGGCTTGGAATTTCAGCGCTGTGGTGCTCGGCAGAGACTTCAGATTTTGATGCTCTATGAAGGAGCGACCGTCGGATGCTTCTGAGAACTGATCTGATGGCTGAGAACGGAGGCGCTTTTGTGTGTAGAAAATGAGGTTGTGCGCACCATTCTTCGCGGCTTCCTTGCGTAATTTCTCCCGGCTTTTCACTACTTTTCTGCTCTTTTCGCTCCGCGACTCATCCGAACTTTATTTATTACCTAAAAATGCAAAATTAATTAATAAAAATATTTATTCTTGAAAACAATGAAAATACAGAATATGGGATAAAATGTAGAATTACTGCACAAAAGATGAGTTAAAAGCCAACAAAAAAGGGATAAATATATACAATATTTGGCACTCATCAGGCATGCCTTGTCACATGTGCCAATGGCATGCCAACCACCTTGCTGCGCCACACCATGCCGGCCTTCCCCATGCGGCTAACAAAACAAAGGCGTGCGACAATAAACGACCTCCCTTCCATCCGGGATGGAAATCTTAGCCGTCCAAGGTCGCTAAACAACGCATGGTAACCTTTGGCCCAAAACCCTAGATTTGGCCACGCCAAACCGCGCCAAGGCATACCATGCCACATGTGCCAATGGCATGCCAACCACCTTGCCGCGCCATACCATGCCGGCCTTCCCCATGCGGCTACCAAAACGAAGGCGTGCGATGATCAACGACCACATTTCCATCCTAGATGCAAATCCTAGCCGTCCAAGGTCGCCAAACAACACATGGTAACCTTTGGCCCAAAACCCTAGTTTTGGCCACGCCAAACCGCGCCAAGGCATGCCATGCCACATTTACCAATGTCATGCCAACCACCTTGTCGTTCCATACCATTCCAACCTTCCCTATGCGGCTATCAAAACGAAGGCCTGCAACAATCAACAACCACTTTTTCCTCTAAGATACAGATCTTAGCCGTCCAAGGTTACCAGCTAACGCATGGCAACCTTTGGCCCTAGTTTGGTCGCGCCTAAACAAAGCCAAAACCCTAACTTTTGGCCGCGTCTAAACTGGGACACATTAAAGCCATACTGATCATACTTTCATGCCACTGGCTACCAAACGAAAGGTTGCAATAATCAACGGCTACCTTTCTCTTAAGATGCAAAATCTTGACCGTTGAAGCTCACCACCAAGCCGGCAAGTCTCCCAATCTCAAATTTCCAGACAACAACAACATGCTACATGTTTTCCACGAAAACACTCGAGACATCAACACATGTCACAAACTGGGGGATGCTTATTGGGTATTGGTTTGGCGGTTTACAGCGTGCGACGTACACTACGCTCATTATAAGAAAGCGTCATAAGGATGAGGCGGTTAGTAAATACAGGGAATAATGGTGAAACACTTTATTTTATGGAACATCAATTCCAAGCGTTACTGGTTACCACCTCCTCCCATTTACTCACACATTTTCCATTTCTTAATGAGACCAGAGTACGTTTCACTTCGACTTGTATAAATAGGCATTACCTATTTCCACCGAACAACAAGTTCAGGAAAGGAGGATACAACACTCAGAAAACATTTGCTAGCTTTCAATCTGTTAGATTCCCACTTTCTGACACAAGTCGTGAAACAACTACTCTTCCAGAATCAACTATTCTGGCCTCAACACTTTCTTCACTTCCCTCCCCAAAACCAACCCTTCTCCTTCACTTTGTGACCGAAGCAAGTCTGGAACGACCATTTCTTGGTTTAGGCCGGATTTGTACAAATTGATCTCTCGAATCTAAAGTACTCCCTTGCAGTACATTGTTTAGGGTTAAATTCGTTTCTCACCCACACACCCGAAATTACCAAAATCAGCAGAAACCGTTTTCACCCTCAAACAATTGGCGACCACAGTGGGAGATTGGTCTTTCGGTTACAATGTCAATTTTCAATCCTCGATCTCAAACTTCGACCCAGACGTCAGGACGGTAGAGGCAAACGATCTGCTCAGGGATCGGCGTCTCAATTACCAGACGACCCGATTACCAGTCATGACACAGAAAGGGGCAACTGGGGACTTCCCAGAGGTTAAAACCAAATGATCCTCCCAGGGATTGACGACTCGATTATCAAATGACTCAGGGACGACTTGGGACCTTCCACAATTGCGGTGCTTCTCACAAAACTCGGACTTTCACCTGACTCATTTTTCGTTAGAAGATCCAAAAAACCGAGTAAGTCTTGCCTAGAAAAAATACATGGTTTACTATTTCAAGTTTTCACTGGAATGATAAAACCGATAGCCATGTTATGTTTCATCCCATGTCATCTACCGACACGTAACGTTCACGGTTCCATATCTTCACTGGGATGTCTGTGTCACTTACAATCATAACAAAAAACGACATCATCCTAAAACAGTTCATCCCGAATAATAATCCAAAACCCTCATAGGTAACACTTGTCTATCAACCCAAAAATCCAGAAAATCAAAACCATAAAGCCAGGTGTTTCATTTGCCTTTCGCAAAAAAAAAAAAACGAAACAGAAGAATTTCATAAGACAAAAGTGCATTCAAAGGAATCCATTCAACGGTGTTTTTCTCTTCTCGAAGAAGGCGTCCTTCGTTATTTGGAGGACCTCCTGTTTCATCTCTAACTCTTTGGACAGCCTTTCGACCTCCGCTTCTTGTTGTTTGGCCACGTACGTAGAAGGACCTTCGGTCACCTTGGCCTGCAACTTTTGGATCTCAGAGAAACCCTAACGCCTAGTTCCTCGTGGAATCAGTCACCTACTCGTACGTACCTACTTTGCATAATAACGATTACCATTCACTATTCATGAGGTAGCCGACACTACTACAGTGATATTCGAAGAGAAGAACAATATTTCTACAGATTCATGGAAGGAATACCTATGGCTAGGATTTGCCCCAAAAAAAGAAAACAAATTGAAAGAGAAACGCTGGAGTACATAGCTGGAATACGCTTCCAAATTTATTGCTACCGCGCTACCGCTAACACCAGGACGTGAGAACAAAGATACGAGATAAAAAGGAGAGCCAACCCCTTTCATATGCATAATACTTTTGGAATTTGAATAAGGAAATAATTTCCTATTTGAGCTACGTATGGAAAGAGGAAACTGGTCCCGAAAGAACAAGTCCGCGCCGCGCCAAGCTAGCGCAGTGCCAAGACAACATTCCGCGCCATGCCAAGCCAACAGTCTGCACCATACCAAATCTAAGCCAGCGCCCATTCCAAGCCGATCCAGCGCTAACAGCTTGCATCTTTCCATCGCTAAAAGCTTGCATCTTTCCAGCGCCAACAACTTGCATCCTTCCAGCGCTAACAGCTTGCATCTTTCCATCGCCAGCAGCTTGCATCCTTTCCAGCGCTAACAACTTGCATCTTTACAGCAGCTTGCATCTTTCCAGCGCTAACATCTTGTATCTTCCCAGCGCCAGCAGCTTGCATCCTTTCAGCATCGCCTTTTGAACGCCCAGTAGAAGGGAATCAGCAATCTAATTTCATTATACGTAAAGATCAGGAACGACTTCTCAAAACTCTAAGCAAAGAAAATCAACAACCCCCCTGAGTTCAAAAAGACTCTCTTCCTGTCAGGAGCTGTATGATTTCCGGGGACTTCGCCCACAAAATCGTGCAATCTATGATGAAACACTTATGTGAGATTCTGTAGGCGCAGCGTCAAGACATATTCGCATCCCTCAACCGTACTGCATTAGGGAAGCAGTTGTTTCTAACCAGAGAAGTCGTTCCCAAACCCCAACCTCTCCTGGAAATCACGATTGATAGATGAAACTGGGGACTCCTAACCATTGTTCTCTTGAAGGGTGTCCAGTTTGACAACATACTGATTAACGTAGCCCTTCCGCTTCAACGTTCGCTCCAACAGCCGCTTCACTTCAACTTCCTCCAGCAGCGGCTCCGCTTCAACGTTCGCTCCGACAGCCGCTCCACTTCAACGCTCGCTCAAGCAGCCGCTCCGCTTCAGCATTCTCTCCATAAGCTGCTCCATAATCCGAAGACGAAGCTTCAGCGTTTGTCTCCTTAAGTTTCGACATCCTTTCCAAGAGCCGAAGCTGCATCAACGCCGTTTCTTCCTGCAAAGGGTCGTACCACCAAGCTCCCCATGTCAAGGATCATGATCACAGCCAACCAACCTTCGTAGTCATGACCGCCTTTTGATCCATCTCGCCAAAACTCGTGAACATGGACAGTTTGCTCGCTTACGCGTCCAACCAATCATTTTACTTCCATGGATGCCCATACAATTCCAGCCAACCTACTTTGTTACCACAATAATGTAGTCTCTTCTGATTACATCTGCTACCAAGAACTGTTGCCGCTCATTTTTTGATACCATCCAGAGCTTCACCACAGCAGTAATCACTACAAAAGTAACCTGTACTCCTCCATATTTTAAGTTCCACATGGAAGAAGTATCAAAATCACCAGTACGAACGCACGATGGTGATGTCTTTATCATGGTCAACCCACTGACCATATAAGATAGAACCATGTAAACCATACTTGGGGACTGAGGATATACACGGAATCCCTTCACTGTCAAAGCTCAGAAGACACAATCAACCAAAAGGTCATAGCCACAACAAGGTCATCTACTCTTCAAAGGTGCGGTACAAGAAAATCATCACCTTTCTGTCCAGAAGACGCTTTCAACACTTTACAAAGCCGTGGAGGATCCCAAGCCTGCTCAGAGGAAAACAACTTCAGAAACTGAAGAAAAATACGACTGGGGACTGCTCATCGCAGTCCATCCCGACGACCATCAAAGACTCATGAGATAACTCCAGAGATGCGGCTGAAACATTTTCTTGAAGAAACAGAGGGAGCCATGATAAACAACATAACTCTCTCATTCCTACCACTTCACTATCCAGGATATTTCATCATGTGATATTCTGATCACCCTAGTGTCACATCCAGAAGAGTACGATAATCTTATATCAAATCCCGTGGAAGTGAATTCAAGGCGATGCAATGAAAGTAGGATACACATGGGGACTACCAACATGGGACGCTTTCACTACCCTCAAACAGGTTATTTCTTATTTCAACATCATCATTGTAGAAGTTTTACGAGCCGCAGGAATTTCTCAACATGAAGCCGTACATGTGCACCGAAGATTCCAAATTCACGCCACAAAGATACATTCACATATTCGGCCAAGCCATCGGATCTAACAGAAGCATAACTGGGGACTGCTCACCACATCCCATTCCACACAATAGTCCAAGATTCGGAAGATGGTTCGAAGGATGCCACTTGGAACCAGGTCCTTGAAGACTTTGATAGTAGCACGTCGCCAACGAAACGTCTCCCAACTCATCTATTTCATCCAGTGTCTCCAGAAGATTTCGACCAATACAAGCATCCACAACATATTGTCATCGCGATCAGAGGATCCAGGCACTTAACAACCTAAAATCAAGGATGGACCGAAAACGCAACCACATCCATCCGTCCCAAGAATGCAATGGAGTTTGATAAATTTTGGAATCCACTTGAGAGACACTACAGACGAAAACATGGATCCGGACGAGAAACAGAAAACAGAAGAAGGTCAATATATATTTTCATGCGGATGAAGTTTCTAGAGTTTGAACAAAATAAAGATTCCTTCTTGCTCCATGAAACGGATGACTGGGCGCGACTATGCCACCTCGGGCCCGCAACATCCCTCTTGAATTTTACTGTTGAGCTTTTTTCACCTCCCGAACGAGCTCAAAACCTAAATATTCCCGCGGGTGGAGATAGGAAATTCTTTGCCGTTCAGAATGGAGGGCCGGACCGTCAAAATTCGAGTTCGTACGAGAATTCTACAGCTATTCTAGTAAGGGGCGCTAATTAGGGTTGGAGCATGCTAAGATCTGAAGCAAGTTGTTACCTTCCCGAAGCCAGTCGTCACCTTCCCACGGAAATGAATAAAGTTGTTATCTTCCTGAAGGCAGTCGTCACCTTCCAAGGGAACTGAAGCAAGTTGTTACCTTTCCGAAGCCTGTCGTCACCTTCCCGAAGCCTGTCGTCACCTTCCCAGGGAACTTAAGCAAGTTGTTATCTTCCCGAAGCCAGTCATCACCTTCCCAGGGAACTGAAGCAAGTTGTTATCTTCCCAAAGAAAGTCATCATCTTCCCACGGAACTAAAGCAAGATGCCATCATTCCGCGGGCCCGCAATTCTTCCTTAATTTTACCGTCAAGCTGTTTTCACCTCCCGAATGAGCTCAAAACCTAAATATTCCCGCGGAAGGAGATAGGAAATTCTTTTCCGTTCAGAATGGAGGGCGCGGACCGTCAAAATACGAGTTCGTACAAGAATTCTACAGCGATTCTAGTAAAGGGCGCTAATTAGGGTTTTGGCATGCCAAACCCTAATTCAGACAATGTTGCCATCATCCCATGAAACTGAAGCCGGTCGTTATCTTTCCACGGAACTGAAGCCAGTCGCCATCCTTCCAAGGAACTCGAGCTAGCTCCACTCCTAGCCGAGCAGCGAAAGCAGCTCATTTTCAAGACGACTAATGCTGACAGCTCCCAATCCAAGCTGACCAACGCATGCGGCTCCTATTCCAAGCCGACCAACGCCCGCGGCTCCCATTCCAAGCCGATCAACGCCTGCGGCTCCCATTCCAAGCCGATCAATGCATGCGGCTCCCATTCCAAGCCGACCAACGCCTGCGGCTCCCATTCCAAGCCGACCAACGCCTGCGGCTCCCATTACAAGCCGACTGCCTGCGGCTCCCATTCCAAGCCGACTAACGCCCGTGGATCCCATTCCAAGCCGACCAATGCCTTCGGTTCCCATTCCAAGCCGACCAACGCCAGCGGCTCCGCTCAAGCCGCACCAACACGACAACTCGCTAATCCAGCACCTCCGTGTTCCCTAGACCATCCAAGATGACGCGTTACCAAGACAAGCCGACAGTCTGCATCTCAACTAACAACCGCCTCTACCATTTCAAGGTCTAGCCAGCAACACCACGAGTAGAATTTACGTAAGGCCGCCAACACAAGAATCACGAATTCTCCTTACCTCTCGAAAAAGGTTAGTCGGGTCTTCTTGACCATCTTTTCATGACTTGCCATTTCGATTTTGTCCTGGCATGTCACTATCTTATGCTTACCTCGTAACAATGCTCCTGTTCCGAGCTAAGCAGGGGACTTAATGTTGATGGTGGTTTTTAGCTTAGGGTTAAAATCGTAAACCCTTACATCTGACATGACGTCACTACAACCACTAGCGCATTTATTGAATCATTCAACATACCTACGTAAGAATTACCAGGGTACCTTTTTTTTATACACGTGTCATGTTCCACGGCAGAACCCTTAGTATTGACCGACATCATCTTCGTACATACCAAACCATAATTCTCATGCTACCGTGCCAAGGCATGCCAACCATGCCATCCACACCACTGTTCCAATGGTAAACCATGCCAGACACATCTCCGCGCCAAGGAATGTCAACCATGCCAGCCGCACCACTGTGTCAATGGAAAACCATGCCATCCACATCTCCGCGCCAAGGCATGCCAACCATGCTAGCCGCACCATGCGCCAATGGCATGCCAAACCCTTGGCCCCACCATGCCAAGTCAACCGCACCTTGCCTTGGCCCCAACAATGCCAAGCCAACCACACCTTTCCTTGTCCCCAACCATGCCAGCCGCACCACTGTGCCAATGGAAAACCATGCCAGCCACATCTCCGCGCCAAGGCATGCCAACCATGCCAGCCGCACCACAGTGCCAATGCAAAACCATGCCAGCCACATTCCGCACCAAGGCATGCCAACCATGCTAGACGCACCACGCGCAAATGGAACGCCAAACCCTTGGCCCCACCGTGCCAAGCCAACTGCACCTTGCCTTGTCCCCAACCATGCTAGCCGCACCATGCGCCAATGGAATGCCAAACCCTTGGCCCCACCATGCCAAGCCAACCGTGCCTTGCCTTGGCCCCAACCATGCTAGCCGCACCATGTGCCAATGGTATGCCAAACCCTTGGCCCCACCATGCCAAACCAACCGCACCTTTCCTTGGCCCCACCATGCCAAGCCTTCCGTACAAAACCCTTGGCCCCACTAAGCCAAGCCATCCGCGCCATTGGCCTTGGCCCCACCATGCTGGCCTTCCTTATGCGGCTACCAAAACGAAGCCGTACGATGATCAATGGCCACCCTTCCATCCTAGATGCAAATCCTAGCCGTCCAAGGTCGCCAAACAACCGCATGGTAACCCTTGGCCCAAAACCCTAGTTTTGGCCACACCAAACCGCGCCAAGGCATGCCATACCACATGTGCCAATGGCATGCCAACCACCTTGCTGCGCCATACCATGCCGGCCTTCCCCATGCGGCTACCAAAACGAAGGCGTGCGACGATCAACGACCACCATTCCATCCTTGATACAAATCCTAACCTTCCAAGGTTTCCAAACAAAGAATGGTAACCTTTAGCCCAAAATCCTAGTTTTGGCCACGCCAAACCGCGCCAAGGCATGCCATGCCACGTGTGCCAATGGCATGCCAACCACCTTGCCGATCCATATCATGCCGGCCTTCCCCATGAAGCTAACAAAATAAAGTCGTGCGATGATCAACGACCACCCTTCAATCCTAGATGCAAATCCTAGCCGTCCAAGGTCGCCAAACAACGCATGGTAACCTTTGGCCCAAAACCCTAGTTTTCTCTATTCCAAACCGCGCCAAGGCATGCCATGCATGGCATGCCAACCACCATACCGTCCTTCCCCATGCGGATACCAAAACTAAGGCGTGCGAAGATCAACGACCACCCTTCCATACTGGATGCAAATCCTAGCCGTCCAAAGTCGCCAAACAACGCATGGTAACCTTTGGCCCAAAACCCTAGTTTTGTGGATGCAAAACCGCGCCAAGGCATGCCATGCCACATGTGCCAATGGCATGCCAACGACCTTGCCGCGCCACACCATGCCGTCCTTCCCCATGTGGCTACCAAAACGAAGGCGTGCAACGATCAACGACCACCCTTCCATCCTGGATGCAAATCCTAGCCGTCCAAGGTCGCCAAACAACGCATGGTAACCTTTAGTCCAAAACTCTAGTTTTGGACACGCCAAACCGCGCCAAGGCATTATTATTTGCTAGTCCTCGAGCAAAATTTATTCTTGAAAAGTGACCGAGTTAATCTCGGGTGGGTTTATCAGAGGTGTACCCACAAAAACCAATACTCCAGACCCTAGCTATCTACGCAGAACCTTGGAAAGCACTAAAGAACCTCCTTGGTTGGCATACAATTATTGACTTTAAGAGGAAGAACCCTGATGCGAAATTCCAATTGCTGTACACGAGTTTGCACTCAAGCATACTAAAATTCATATAAGTGACAGAGCTCTACTAAGATAGTTTCACGATGGACATCATACTCGGAGTCAGACTAATCACATGAAAAGATTAAGAAGATGGAAAAAGAAAAATGTAGATGGTTGAAAAGTGAACGGTGTTTCCCATATCTGTCTGAAGGCCTCTGCCAAGATGAACCTAACCTAAATGACTGAGATACCGGTCTGACTAATATTAACACACTGGCATATACAAGGGAACCAGTGGTCAATAACTTAAATTTAGATCAACAAACTGGCAAATACAAGGGAACCAGCAGTTGACTACACATAACAATAACCATTTTTTTTTTTTTTTAACTTAACGGCATGAATAGATCTTTTGGATCCAAGCGCATGCTTCTTGTCAGCAGATTACACGATAGTTCCCACGGGTCCTGCATTCCACGCTTGCTTAGGCGACGGAAACAGGGAGAACACACGCATATTGCTATCCAAGTGTTAATACTTATTCCGATTGGTCTAACTGGTCCGGTCAATTTTTTTTTTTTTTTTTTTTTTTTTTTTGAAAAGGTAACCAGTCACTCTATTTCACCCTAGCAAAGGTAACAACTTGAATCGTGTGCCCCACCAAATCACTTGAAAAAAAGAAAACTAAAAATAGAAAGTGAAAAGGACTCGACAAGATATGGCGAAACTATCATGTTATTTCTAACACCTGAGCTCTGTGCTTTTATGAATAGACTCTATAGATGTTTCCATCTAGTCAGATTGGTTCCTCAACTCCTAAAAAAAAATGTTTCCATCCACTTAGATTGGTTAGTGCTATCCTTAATAGGCGTAAATTTCTAGGCTC
Organism: Papaver somniferum; assembly: GCF_003573695.1. Classification (NCBI taxonomy): domain Eukaryota; kingdom Viridiplantae; phylum Streptophyta; class Magnoliopsida; order Ranunculales; family Papaveraceae; genus Papaver; species Papaver somniferum. The sequence goes on from NC_039359.1 coordinate 183,383,483, forward strand.
TGGAGTTTATTTATTATGCAACTAAAAAGTTTCTCCCATACCCCCAAACTTAAATCTAACATTGTCCTCAATGTTCTAAAGATGAAACTAAAAGCATGAACAAGGAGAAACTGTTACCACTTGAAGCAAAAGAGATAAGGAAGGATATTACCGTGTCGCAAGAATATTGGGTTACCTCCCAAGAAGTGCTAAGTTTAAAGTCTTCAGCCAGACTTAGGAAAGGATTAGTCAACTCGAACCATAAAGTAACAGTCGAAATAACTGTGGGTCTTTAAAACGAAAAAGAGCTGACCAAAGGAAACTACAATAACCCAAGAAAGTGAACAAGATAACATGCCCTTATCTAGTTTTGATTAAGATATTTATATCTAATTGTGGTTCAGGTTCAGGTTCTATGAAAGGGTCTAAAAAATATTTTCCTCGGATGCATTTCCTCATAGGTTGGATCCAAATTATTAGGTCCTAGAGTCTGGAAAAACTCAAATATGATCTTAGAAGCACGATAATAACCTAAATAACTGAGGATCCTCTAAGCCAATAAGATTTGACTTACAAATTTGACCACAATGAGAGTAGTGGTCATTCTTAAGCAAATGTGTCGATTCTAATTTCCTAAAGCATTTAGGTCTAGTCTCACAACTTAATATTCGACACATTTGGAATATAAACGTTCCCACAGTTGGAAGAAAACTATTTGGTGGGAAAACAAAGTCAATCTGGGGATCATAGCCTGGGCAAACCACATCAACCAGAGGATGGGTTTCTAAACTGAACTCCTTCATGGACATCATTAGGCTCGGGAAAACGAGTATGAAGGTAATCTTGTAAAATGGTCGAGGCACAGATATCAAGTCCTAAGTGTAGGAACTTTCTGAGAGTTAAAGGTAAGGCACTGAAGTGATAATCACCCCCAAACTTAGAGTTTTCAGTGTCTCTAGATAGACTATTAATCTTGAATTTCGATCTTCAGAGTCCTTAAATATTCAAGAGATTCTTCTAAGTTATTATCAGGTAGTGCATCTTTACTCATCTCTACGGTCTATTTTTTCAAGATTATTGTTTCTAAGTCGCTAGACCCTAAAACAGTATTTTCGAAATGAACCCGTTCCTCTAAACCACTATCGGCTTCGTAAACAGGAAATACTACGTCGTCTAAAACGGTGGTATCCCTAATCAAATCCTCGTCCTTTTGAATAGGTGAATAATCATAAAAATTATTTGGATTTGAACTAGAAATAATATAATCACTATACAACTCAATTGGATTACTAGACTCCTGATCACTATGCCTACAAATTTCAGATTCTTCATCACTGCTATCCTCATCATCATAGTACGAAAATGATTGAACCTTATCTAAATAAGTAGTGTCTTTTATTCTAACCTCGTCCTCTAAATTAGGCAGATATTCACTATTGACATCAAGGGTAAAATTGGAAACACTATTTTGGAAATTTAGATCTTTTAGAGAAGTTCTATTCTGGGTCTCTAACAAAAGCTTTTGGGCCGACTCACATGAATTCCTGACGTAATCTAGGAAACCAGGTAAAGAAAGTTCACTCATTGCATTATTTTCGTCCATAACTAAGTTATTCATTTCAGCGAACTTACGTGTTGTCTCAGCTAACTTACGTGTCGACTCAAGTAAAGAGGAATTATCAGAATTTTTCTCGTATGACTGATGGTTGTGAGGATAGTGATTGGGCTCACCATGGTATGAACCATAACCTTGAAGAGTTTGGCGTTCCCAACCACTATTCCCACCATGGTAATAAAACTGATGATGTCCATATTCAAATTCGGGTCGATATTCATTGTATTGGCTTCTATCATACCAGCTCGACATTCTTAATTGCAGGGGAATTCTACACAATCACAAACAAGGCCGACTCGACTCCACCAAAACAAACCTAAAGATTTCTAGCAAACAAAAAGCATGATGGCTCCACTTAGATTGTTTCTAGACCAGCTTCTATCTTTCGAAAGGGAATTCGTTGCAATTTGAGCAAACCCCTCTGGAATCAATCCGAGTCAAAGTAAGTTGAATTGAGGCGAGGGAAGCTCAGTGGAGCTTTGATACCCAAGGCCTCACCGCTATCACAAGGCGGCGCAGTCACGCATTCAACTCACAGAAACCGTCATGAACTTTGGAGTGTGCTTAAAGAGCAACCAATATTTTTCGAACGAGTTTCCTATTAAGCTCGTTACCCTATCGGTCTCGTTCTATTCCAAATTTTAAAGCTTAGGTTCGCGTTCGGTTTCGTTTTCCTAAGGCGGGCAAGAAGAGAACGGTGATGAAATCCGAACCCTTATCTTGTTTAGGCCAGGCCTTGCCCTTTACTAGGAAAATAAAGACAGTCCGGTTCGTCCTCAAACAATTATCACCTTAAGGCAGACAGTAACCCGCTTGCAGGAGATTCGCGGGTGTTTCGATTGGACTTACCTCCCGTACCAGACGGGCGATGAACCGTTGTCGTCGACTCGGGCCACGACTCCTATGCCGTGTGCGAACCCGAGGGGCCGAGACGATATAGTAATCGTCGTCCTTCTCTGCAAACAGTTTGTATTTAATTTTTTTTTTTTTTAATTATATAACCCTTCCGTAGGGTTTTAAAAAATAATGTCCAAAGTCCAGAATAAAGTCCAAAAAAATCCAAATTAAAAAAAAAAATTACAGTTTTCCTCACACACTCTAAAAAAATTAAAAATTAAAAATTAAATCCTAAAATTGTCCTTTTTTCTTCTCTTTTCGCTTTTCGCTTTAAGCTTTTTCCTCTCCAAGTCCTTAGTGCTCCACTTCGAACCTGTAAATCAAAGACAAAAAAAAAAAAAAAAAAAAAAAAAAAAAAAAAAAAAAAAAAAAAAAACCTAAAAATTCTACCTAAGCACAAATCCCCGGCAGCGGCGCCAAAATGATTAAAGATTTAATGGGGGTTGTAGTAATAAAGGTTCGAACTCTAAGACTTGTGAAGGTAAAGGATTTTTTTTAGACTTATAAAAATATATATACAAAATATTAACAATTTTGGGCGAGAGGTAACCAAGACACTAGATTCCACTACTACGCAAGATTGAATGATAAATATTTCAAAACTCTATTCAATTCTTAAGTCCTCTTTTATCTTTAATTCACTATCAATCATACAAATTCTCAAATATTATTTGTAAACCTTAAGCATAGATTATCAAGAGATTAAACCAAGCATAACCTATCAAACTGAATAACAAATAATTAAGACAATCATTCAAACAATTTAAAACTCTGCAAAAGCAGCGATTAGGTGAATTATATAATTAAATGAAATAGTTACCCATTTATGTTGCGTGAATAGCTTCCTCCATTGCCTTGGTTACGAGGGAATTAACTCATCATGTTGGAAAACCTCTCAAAATATTTTATTAAGCTCAATTGATGTTTACAATAAAGAGAAAGATAAGTAAATGTTCTAAAACAGGATTATGCGACCCACAGAAGGCGTCCAAAATGAACGACAAAGCTGAGGTGCTGTTGTCGCTGAAATGCTACGACCCACACCTACGACCCACGGATGTGAGTCATTTTCACTGTTGATAAACGACTGCTTCTGCGAGTCCGTTCTTCGTGTTCTTGGTGTTCTTCATCAGCAGCAGCAGCAGCAGCAGAGTTTGATCAACTCTTGATTTCTGCGTCTGTGGCTCTCCTCTCTTCTCCCAACTCTCGACAGACTCTCTAGTACTCCCAGGGAACATATTTATACACCTACAGCTCGTTGAATCTCCCTCAATTACTCCATATAATCTTCATTACTCGGTGTTTAAAGAAAATATTTTCCGAATATTTTCTTCCCTGAAATGATTCTCCACGCGTAAACAGCCTCTGATACTCCCTTATTTAGCTTCTACACGGTCCAAAAGTGTGCTAGAGTCCTCCATGCATCATCATAACACGTCCGAATCCCTCAAAAAATCCTCTCAAACCCGTGACTGCCATGTTCTCTGATGATGACTTGTTTAGCCGATTCTAGCCAAATTCGATCGATTCTGACACACATACTTTATTCCTTAAGCTATATCACATCTTCCTACCAATTTTTAGCCATTGAATCGCACCACAACACCTTCATTTTGTTGATTGAAAATCTGCCAGAGAGAGAATATATTTTCCCGCCAAAAATGAAATTTGAATTATGAGAAGAAAAGTGTCCTCCCCCTAATCCTGTACGGGTGTCCCTTTAGCAATTGGGGTGGAAATAGTAATTTTGGGGTGGAAATAGTAATTTTTCTGGGTTCCTCCGGTACATTTCTGGGACGCTTCCGGTGCATTTCTGGGGTGCCTTTAGTACTTTTCTCCGGGGTGTAAATCATCACTTTTTTGAGCTCATTTCGCCGCAAAGGCTTATTTCTCTAAAAACATCTACAAAAACACAAAATAACACAATAAGTACTTAATCGAGTCTAACAATACAGAATATTGAGAACAAATTAGACACATAAATGCGTCTATCAGGCATGCCATGCCACATGTGCCAATGGCATGCCAACCACCTTTCCGCGCCACACCATGCCGGCCTTCCCCATGCGGCTAACAAAACGAAGGCGTGCGACGATCAACGTACACCCTTCCATCTTGGATGCAAATCCTAGCCGTCCAAGGTCGCCAAACAACGCATGGTAACCTTTGGCCCAAAACCCTAGTTTTGGCCACGCCAAACCGCGCCAAGGCATGCCATGCCACATGTGCCAATAGCATGCCAACCACCTTGCCGCGCCATACCATGCCGGCCTTCCCCACGCGGCTAACAAAACGAAGGCGTGCGACGATCAACAGCCACTCTTCCATCCTAGATGCAAATCCTAGCCGTCCAAGGTCGCCAAACAACGCATGGTCACCTTTGGCCCAAAACCCTAGTTTTGGCCACGCCAAACCGCGCCAAGGCATTCCATGCCACATGTGCCAATGGCATTCCAACCACCTTGTCGCGCCATACCATGCCGACCTTCCCTATGCGGCTACCAAAACGAAGGCCTGCAATAATGAATGGCCACTTTTTCTTCTAAGATGCAGATCTTATCCGTCCAAGGTTACCAGCTAACGCATGGCAACCTTTGGCCCTAGTTTGGTCGCGCCAAAACAAAGCCAAAACCCTAAATTTTGGCCGCGCCTAGACTGGGCCACATTAAAGCCATACTGATCATACTTTCATTCCACTGGCTACCAAACGAAAGGTTGCAATAATCAACGGCTACCTTCCTCTTAAGATGCAAAATCTCGACCATTGAAGGTCACCACCGAGCCGGAAAGTCTCCCAATCTTGACTTGCCAGACAACAACAACATGCTACATGTTTTCCACGAAAACACTAGAGACATCAACACATGTCACAAACTAGGGGATGCTCATTGGATATTGGTTTGGTGGTTTACAGCGTGCGACGTACACTACGCTCGTTATAAGAAAGTGTCATAAGGATGAGGCGGTTAGTAAATACATGGAGTAATGGTGAAACGATTTCTTTTATGGAACATCAATTCCAAGCGTTACCGATTACCACCTCCTCCCATTTACTCACCTTTTTTCCATTTCTTAATGAGACCAGAGTACGTTCCACTTCGAATTGTATAAATAGGCATTACCTATTTCCACCGAACAACAAGTTCAGGTCAGAAGGATACAACACTTAGAAAACATTTGCTAGTTTTTCATCTATTAGCTTACCACTTTCTGATACAAGTCGTGAAACAACTACTCTTCCAGAATCAACTATTCTGGCCTCAACACTTTCTTCGCTTCCCTCCCCAAAACCAACCCTTCTCCTTCACTTTATGACCGAAGCAAGTCTGGAACGCCCATTTTTTGGTTTAGGCCGGATTTGTACAGATTGATCTCTTGAATCTAAAGTACTCCCTTGCAGTACATAGTTTAGGGTTTAAATTCTTTCTCACCCACACACCCGAAATTACCAAAATTAGCAGAAACCGTTTTCACCCTCAAACAGCTGGTTTAATCATATTTTCAAATAATGTTCGTCTGAACCTTAGGTGACAAAGCCTAATAAATTATGAATAGATGAAGAACCGACCAAGGGGTCATGAAACCGGCTCCGGTTGGTTACGGGATCGATTGACGATCATTTTATGATGTTCCAAATCGTTTGGAAGAGTTCTGGACCTAATGGGTGCAATTGTGCAAATTAGGTCAAATTGTGAAAATGCGTGGGACCGGCTCCTTGCAAGCCAAAGAGCCAACCTTGGTCGGTCAAGGTAATACGATCACGTCGCCAAAGTGTCCGTGTTTCAGCCCTGAGAATTTTGATATTTTCTGATGTACGTTTGAGCAACATTTTGAGAAAATATGAAGAAATCAAGAATTTTGCTGAAACTGAGAAAACTTCATAATATGAAGGAAATAAATAAAATGAAGGAATCATGAAGTGTGGGACAGGCTATGGCCAAGGCATGCCCGACCGTCCAATGAGCTCGGTTCCATGCCACTTTTCCTAATTTTATATTATTTTCATGATTTTAGGGAAACATCATGAAATCAAGGAGCTTGTTGAAATCAAAGAGTTTTCTTGAAGTGAAGGAGTTTCCATGAGATGAGGGAAACAAATAATATTAATAATAATAAAATAAGGGCGTGTGGGACCAGCTTGGGCATGGTCGGCTGGTTAGGGCCTGGTCCCGTGAGTCTCCCCTGATTTTATATTATTTTCATGATTTGAAGGAAATATCATGAAATTAAGGGATTTCCATGAGATGATGGAAATAATTAATTAAATAAGGAATTACAAGGTGTGGGACCGGTCAGGCTAGGGCATGGCCGGTCGGCTAGTCATCATGGTCCCGCGACACCTTTCCTAGTTCTATGTAATTTTTGTATAATTTCCTTAATGTGAAGGAAATACCATGAAACGAAGGAGTTTAATAGGATTAAGGAATTTCCATGAGATGATGGAAATAATTAATAAAATAAGTAATTACAAGGTGTGGGACCAGTCACGGCTAAGGCATGGCCAGTCGGCTAGTGACCACGGTCCCGTGACACCTTTCCTAATTTTATGTAATTTTTGTGTAATTTCCTTGATGTGAAGGAAATACCACGAATTGAAGGGATTTGCTCAAACGAAAGGATTTTCATGGGATCAAGGAAAATAATAAAATATGATAAAATAAAGGAAGGGGCGTGGGACCGGCCATGGCGGCATGACCGGCCAGCCGGTGGGCTTGGTCCCCTTAGACGCCTCTTTTAAATATTTTTTTATTATTATTATTTTCTCCATGGTTTCATCGTACCTTCGTGTAATTGAATGTTCGTTCGTGCATTCAGGTGCTCGTTAGTGCATTTATTGCCGAATACACTTGCACCGTTCCCTCGGGGCTTACTCGATGGTGGCTCAGATGCCCGTACGTTGAGTATTTATTACTAACCCATGGAATTCTGCTGGGAAAAGCCATAAATTGAAGTAACGAAATACTATACAAAACGTAGAATATTTTCTAGGAATTCAATTGATGAATCTTGCGACTAGAAATAATTAATTGATGGCTCTATACTAGCAGCCATGTTGTCTAGGAGCATTATAATTATTCGGAAATCGAGGTATGAGCCAGTTGGAGCATAATGCTCGATTTAAATGTTTATTTTGTAAAGTCAGGGAACATTGCAACGTTCTGAAGATGTAGTGCTCTATACTAGTGAGTAATACATCTAGGAGCCGTCCAATCATTTTGATTCTTTACAGAAGTGATTACTGAAATTGCTCAGTATTTATGAGATATGTCGTTGCCTCAGCTAAGAGACTACACATCTACATATACTCTGAGAGACGGTATTCTCAGTCAGAGATTCTTGTGGCATGAGCTTTCATGCTTCGATGAGAGACATGAGCCTCAATACTCATCTGATTGCTGAATCACGGGCATGTATAATTATGGTTTTACGATTTTACCCTTTGTCGAAAATCCACCATCTACATTAATTTCCCTACTTAGTGAGGGACAGTCATGTTCCTCAGTCAGCACTGAATGGTGATTTTCTTGTTACAGTTACAGACGAAAATAAGTAGTTGAACTTAGTCGTAAAATAAGATGTTACCAGATTTTCGATTGCATGAACGGACCATGGCTTGAACGAAGATCCCAGTGGCATGATAGAGCATCTTCTAATGATCCTAAATTGATGTAGAACCGTTGGCTTGGTGATGGAACCTTGGTCGGTTTAGGATTCACAGGCCCAGTCCCAAAAAGGAAAACCTTATGGAATTAGGTTTTGGAAATAAAATTTGGTATAAAAGGGATAAAACACCTCTTTTTTTTTATTTCTCCTTCATAGCCGACCATCACCTTCACCCCTTCATCACCTTCATGTCAGCAGCAGGAGGAGTAGCAGCAAATTTCGCCGGAGCTTCATCGTCAGCCGGAGCCATCACGGTCCGACCAACTTCCGGCCGGCGACAGGTACATGATTTTTTTTTATTTTTTTATTTTCAAAAGCTTGCTGTTTTTTCATGAGTTGTTCATAATAAAAAAAAACCATGTGTATATACATATTTTTGGATGTAAATTTTATGGAAAACCGTTGCTTTAGGAACGTACGTTAGTTCGATCCTTAGTTTAAGAAACTAGCAATAATCCCTGACTTAGGAGAGATTTTTTCTTATACATAGACCTGAGTTTAGTGATAAAATTTTGTTTATGAGATTTCATGGAAATCAAAACTTTATCGTAAAAGGTGTGAATTCTCACAAAATCGAAATAAACCCCCGTTCCAAAGATGGACGATCGTACGAAGGAATTTTTTTTTTGTTGAATAAAACCGTGGAGTATCCAGGATTTTTTGTTTTGCATATAAAACCGTGATTTTTCACGTTTTTTTTACGTGAGTTCTACTCACATTAAAATAATAAAATTTATTTTTACGTGAATAATTCACCTTTTATATATATAAATATTTTTTTTTGAAAGTAAAAGTCTGATTTTGAGTAATATTCAAAGGTGAACAATTATTTATGATGAAATATTGTTTAATTTTCATGATTCCATGGTGAATTCTCACACGGTGGAAGTGTTCATGATTTTATGGAAATCTGAGTTTTGCTCGTCTTTTGTAGATTTGAAGAAACGAGCAAGTTTTGAAGTGTTAACTCGTGCATCACAATCACTACTGTTAGTGGGATCGTAAAAGGTAAGAGTTAAGAATTACCATTTTCGTAGATTTTTTTCCGTGTGCAGAATTCCATCATCTTATCGAATTTTGCATCTTGTATGGATGATATACTGAAGTAGAGTATTGTGTGCATGTTACAGCTACTTCGCAAGGATGTCTGAATCTCAAGAAAATGATGTCTCCAGAGATGATACATGCATGGATGAGGCTTCCATTGGTGAAGAAGAAGATGAAACACCTGGAATCAAGAATGTTCCAAACATAGAGGATGCATTCTTTGTGACTCAAGGACCTGAAAAGCACCTCAGAATTCCAGCATTTCGTCTTCTCATAAATCCTAGAGAGGTTACTCAGAAAAAATTGGTGACTCTTCTGGCATTCATTCGGTTATGTCTTGAACGAGGACATTTTTCTGCGTCAATCATTGAATTCAAGCTTTCTCGACGACCTCTAGAAAAGTTTTCTGGATGGGCGAGGAATACGCTGGGTTTTCCTAGTGTTCGAGCCATGCTGCAAGATGAAAAAATAACACGGGCTATCCAAGCCTCTGGATAATTGTTCATTTTTCATGATGTGCGAGGTATGGTAGCTCTACTTTCTCGTTGGTGTATTCCAACTCACACTTTCGTATGCAGATGGGGAGAGTTTACCATCACCTTAGAGGATGTAGTTGTTTTGTTGCATCTTCCAATCACGGGTAACCTTCATGAAGGTCTTTCTTCCTTAGAGGAAATAACAATGTCTAGCATCTTGACAGCTCCAATAGAGGAGATCAGTTAGGTATCCAGCAGCAAAGGTTGTTAAGCTCATTGGTTAGTACACTGGTGGCCGAGAGATACTCCTATTAGCTGGCATGTTGACGGTACGTTATCTATTGCTGCTTTCTTGTGTTTATGGATGTCCAGAGATGTATTTGAAGATGATGGAAATCTATTGAAGTTGTTCGTGATTCCTTTTGCCATTAAGATGGATCAGGGTGAACAACTCATAATAGGTATTTTTTTCTTGGGATCTTTGTACTCTAACTTAGACTCCTTGATTATAGACTCCAGCATCTCGAATGGCTTTATGAAGATTGAATGCTATGCTAATATGATGTTTCTTCAAGCTTTGATGAGGGAACGTTTCAAGAATTATGAACCCAATCCACGTACTATCTTGAAAGGACTGAACGGTGATGCTCATCATGTTTTCTTTGAGAGGGACAATGTCAGGATCATGCGTTGGTCTACAAAGCAGCCCCGACTCAAGACTCGTTTCGTTGATGTGTTAGACCGTGAATCTGAATTCAACTTCCGTCCATGGGTGTTAATCCCTCCTCATATTTCTCTGTTTATAACTTTTAATGCTGAAGAGAGTATGACTTTGAAATCTGGTGCTGATTTGAGCGACGACGAGAGGTCTTTTATGCTGAGTTGCACTCCTGGTAACCTAATATCAACAATACATGGAGAATTCTCGGTGTAAGAATACAATATTGATAGGGAAGCTCGGAAAATGGGTATGGATCAGTGTGTTCCTACTTTTCGGAGAAGGAAACCATCAGTTGAACAATTCGTGACCCGTTTAGACCGCACACATGTGGAAGGAAGCGAATACTGGTTCCCTAGCTCCGAGCGAGTTACATATGTTACTCCGGGTTACATAAACTTTTGGGATCAACAACTCAGGAGTTTACTCGATTTCATGATGGTGGATCAACCTTTGGTGAAGGAGCCTCCTTCTACTGAGATGATTGCTACTCGACCAAGACTGAAGCATTTCCCTGGTGGTGATAAACGGAAAACATCTCCAGGATGTTCACAAGTGAGTATTCTTTTCATAATCTTCATGAAATTATGATAATTGTGTTTTGATTGTTGTATCAAAATTTCTTAAAGGACGGTCGGAACGTAAGACCTCGAATCGACGTAGACCTCTCAGAAACTGAAGCAACTATTCATGGCGGAGAAGGCAGGAGAAAGAATTATAAATTTTGGTCCAATACCATAAAGTCCTAGGTTGTTTCTTTGGTGAGTTGTCAGTACTTCTCTTGTTGTGACTTATTCTCATCCATATTATTAGGATTATTAAACTAATATTTATTATTCCGTTGCAGAACTTCACTCCATCGAGTATTTACGGTCTTCAGTTCTCTGCTGCTGGGCAGACGGTTTCTGACTTGAGTGATGAAGAAGAGGCCGTAAGTATTTCTTCGTATAACTAATTATGATGATTTATATACAAAATGCTAATTGTTGAGAATATATCCAGGAGGATGTATCCATGGAAGTGGATAATACCGGTGATGTTCGTTCATCTTTGAAAAATGGCGATAAAGAAATTTCCCAAAGCTCAACATCGAATGAAAGCAATGATGCTCTTGATGTTGATACGGGAAATTCAGGTTCTTTGAACGCTTCAGAGACCACCCAAGTAAGTATTTCTCTTGCATTTTATCCATATAAGTATAAATTTCTTGATTTATGAACGAATGAATGGGAATTCATTTGAATATAGGAAAAGTTTTGCCGAAATACGTCACCAAAAATTCCAGAATTCATACCTTTAGCAAAAACGCCATAAAATCTTCATCCGATGTCGGATTTTTGCTATATACCCATGTATCTTCATGCCAAAAAAATTCCAAGCTTTATCAAAAAATATTTTTAAGTTTTGAGCACGTTTAGGGGTCGAAATCGGCAAAACAGTAAACTTCCAGAAGACTTTCAGAAGATTTTCAGCTGTCATGTAGTCTAATGTTTTTATCACATCTTTTTACTCATTCATCCAATTTCTATGAAATTTTAATATGTTAACATCCATACGGAGATAATGGTATATAACTCGACCTTAGATTATTCACCAATTCCTCCCAGTTCATCGTTTTGTACAGGGAAGTGTAAAATCCTCTCAGACGAGCTTGTTGTAAAACGTGTTTTTATGAATTTCACGCTATTTTCTCATGTATTTAACGCATAATTATGAACTTTTATGATGTTAGACCACTTGTATGTTGTATTTTATGATTCCATTTGGTTTCCATGTTTAGATTTCTCTAATCTCACGTAATCTTCGTATTAGGTACTAAATGCCAAAGTTGAGAATAATGGAACCAATAATGATGATTCGAACAACCCCGTGGTTATTGATAAAGGAAAAACCACCTCTGCACTTAAAGGCCATGAGGGGATTTCTACTAAAACTATTAAGGAAACCGAGACTTCAATTGTTGTTGCTCCAGTGGCGGGAGAAGCCAAACCACGAGTGGAAGAAACTGAAGAAATTGTCTCCATGACTATAGAAGTTGCTCCAGTAATTGAGAATCGTATAGTGGTGAATGAATACCCGAGTGCAGAGATTGCTTTTGATCCTCCATTTGATGCATCACTCTCATACCACGAACTAGTTGGTGGATTCAGCATTCCTATTGGATATGCCAGCTTGTACTAGAAGATATAGAAGAAATTTGGTCACATCATCGTTACCAGAGATACCAAGCGTGCTTATTCTTAAACAATGAAAATAAGTGTTATCTTGCGTGTTTTAAGTGATATATGCGCTAGGGACAGAAATACTGTTACTTCAGATGTACTATTTGATTGGGAGTTCAATTTGGAGAATTCTGAGAGACTTGGCTTCAACGTAAAGTGGCTTCGTAAGAAGATAGATGCTATCAAGGACTCATGTGAGAATAACATACCCTTTCCCAATGATGTTGTTAAGGAGAAAGAAGACAAGATTGATAGGCTGACTGAAGAGCTGAACATGGAGAAGGCGGCTTTACAAGTCTTGAAGGATGCAGTGGAGCGAAAATCTTTCTTTGCTGATTTTCTTTGATTTATTTTTCATAATCTCTTGAACTTCTGAACTTCTGAGAGATGTGAGGTTTTATTTTTGGTTTTGGATAAGTAGATGATTGAGGATTTTCTTTGGATTTGATAGAGATTTTCTTTAAGTAAGATGAACAGAATTTTGATAAATTGTTGAATTCAAATACTGAATGCAAGTATTGCAAACGTTTTGTAGAAATTGAAATACAATAAAAGAAAATCCTAAATGCCAAATCCAGACATCATGAATGTTCAAACGCCTAGTACCTTAAATGCCCAATAATTTCAGGCGTTAAATGCTTTAAGCCCAATTCTCGTGTATCACTGGAACAGACCTGCCATCCGTGTTGATCATCCTGTAGTATCCCCCAACTATGGATTTAGCAACCATGAAAGGTCCTTCCCAATTGGAGTTTCTTGCAGAATGAAGGTTGCGCTTAGTTGCTTTGAGAACTAGGTCTCCTTCATGGAATTTGTTAGGCTTGGTCGTCCGCGCTTTGAATATCTTCTGTTGATTCAGAATTCCTCGTGCGGTGGGATTCCATGGTTGTGGCACATATGGACACTCATGCAAATGGGAGTATCCAGATTATTGTCTGTCATGCTGAGCCATGTCTTCAGTAATAAACCTTTTGATAGAATGCCCAGTTTGAAGAAGCCCTGTGTTCAACCATTTGGTGTAATATTTTCGTGGTGAGGCTATCCACTCATAGCACTTTGCAACGGCTAAGTTGTCAGTGGGAAGAAGTCCCAGGACCAGGGTAACATGATTAAACATTGGTAGTATATGTGCATGAAGGGGAATCAGACTTTCCCGAGTACAGAACCTTTTGATGAAAGAGTGTGCATTTTCCTTAGGTTTCTGTGCTAATTCCACAAAGGCTTTAACTTCCTACAGATGCTCGAATGATGGAATATCTTCTATTTCTTATGAATCAGAGCCTTCTTCAACCGAAGGAATTAGAGTCACCTTTCCAGCATGAATCCAAGGTCGTCTAAGAATCATGTCATATTCTGTATCTTCCCGGATTATATAAAACTTTGTCTCAGTGCAGACCGAGTTTTCTCTGACCTTGAGGCTCAGGAGGTACTTCTGGGATCTATAGACGTTTCCCAGATACTACATGATTCAAAGATGTGGACATGTCTCCTCTTTGAGCCTTCGACATATAAAGCGATTCGCAGACATGTTCGATCAACGACTGAACCGCTTCTTTGACTGGTTGTTCAGAGATGGAGAAAGCCATGACTGGAAGAGGGTATCTGTGCACTCCTTCAGTCCCCAAGTTAAGTTCCACTGATTCGACCTTTTCGTTGAATATGCACTTCAAGATCATGTAGTATCTGGTGGGATGATTGACGAACCTATGGAAACGGCAGTAGCGAGGGTTCTCCATTTCCTCTCCAGTTGGTTCTTTTCTGACATATGGATCCAAGCATCCAGCAGTTCAATGACCTTTTCAATGGAGAGAGGAAAGTCAGGTTCCGTTGGATCTGTGTTTTTGGTTGGAACTTGTGCGTCCCGGGTTTGATTATCCTTTACTGGTGTCGTTGGAGGAGCTGAAGATGCAGGTTTACGCTGCGGTTCAGATTTCCGTTCGCTTCCTTCTGAAACATCATTTGTGGAAGGATGGAGGTTGTACTACTTGTTGATCAGACGCCTGCTACCTCGAGTCTCTCGCGGTTCTTCAGCTTTTGTAGTTTTTTCTCTTTCCAGTAAAGAGGGTGCAGTAGTCGCTGATCTCTTTGCCGCTTCATGAAGTTCTGAAAAGGTATGGAAACGAAGATTTTCCAATAAAGATCTATAGACCGGGATCATGCCGTTGATGCAAAAGTCTACAAGTTGGTTCTCTGTGACATTCAGATCATGACAGTCCAGGGCTTGAACCCTGAACCTTTTCACATAATCATTAGGATGTTCATTGCTCCTTTGAAACATCCTTCCAAGATCAGAGAGAGTAATTTGCTCTGAAACAAAGAAGTATTTTCTGTAGAAAGAATTAATCATTTCTGCCCAACTTTTGATAGACCCTGGTGCGATATTGTTGTACCAGGTATATGCCCTGCCTTTCAGATATTTTGAAAATTCCTTAAGGCGGAAAATATGGTTATGCTCATGTTCTCCCAATGATTCCAAAAACTGAGATACATGTTCTCGATCATTGCCCGTTCCATCATAAAATGTGAACGTTGGAGAGGCATAACCTTTTGGTAGAGGAATCCTTTGTGTAGCAGCAGGGTATGGAGGTTGGTGACGATGGACAGATGGAGTTTTATCTTTTCCACGGTCCTCCAAGAGGCGCTCCAAGTCTTCACGAGTGATGAAACTGGATTTCTCCTTCGCTGGAAGATTGTCTGTAGTTTTAGCTCTAGAAACTTCTTCATCATCTACTTCATGGATTGGAGTAACTTCAGGATCAGCATCTGAAGATGTTTTCTTAGCTTTTCCTTTCTCCTGAGTTTTCTCTGACACCTTGTCTGTAAGAGTCTTGAGATAATTGAATAATTCCTTCTGAGTGGTAGCCATGTCAGTCTAATTCTTGGCAAGAGTTTCTTGCACCTTCATGAGATCGCCTATGGTGGGAGGATTTTATCTAACTTCTTAGGGATATCAGCCGAAGAGAGGGTGACTTCCAGTGTTGGGCTGAGGAGGAGTACCGTCACCACCATTGTTGGAAGCAGGAATGGTTTCCGGAATACCATCATTGTTATTGTTGCTAGTGCTAGCATCATTTTCATTTGTAGCTAACCGAGACCTAAGATCAACCATATTTGTTAGAATTGAGATTGCAACCGAGAGAATGATCTCCCACTATGGTCGCCAATCTGTAGATGGGAAAAAATGATTTGCTGGTTCTTATGGAATTGAGGAGACGACCGTGTGGAGGAGACTCCTTGAACCGATAGAAATGCTTAACCTCACACAGATGCACTACAAGAAGGGAGTGCTTTAAGTTCGAGAGATCAATCTGTAGGACTCCGGCCTAAACCAAGACAATGGCCGTTCCAGAGTCAATTCGGTCACAAGAGAGGATGGGTCGATCTGTAGGAGAGAAGCTGAGAAATGTGTGAGATCAATGGTGATCGAAGATTGTTGGTGTGAAGTGTATTTTGCGTGAAAATAGTATCTGAATGATTGAGTTTACTCAGTTGAGAGTAATTGCTAAGACAGTGAGTTCGTGTAGACGAAAGACTTTCTATTGAGAATTGTTTTTCAATCATGATTCAGAGACTTATTTATATTTCTAGAATTATAAACACCTTGATCCCATGAAGTGTGATAGTTGCTTGAGTCAAAGAGTGGGGAAGTGAAAATCGTGTTAAAACCAGTTGCTCATCGTGCGGAGACTTGGTTGATTTTCTACCCACTACTTTGATAAATCTTTCAAATGATTGCACGACTTGCTCACATTCTCATCATGGGTGAACACACATGCCGTAGGCCACCATACCAAAACCCTAGTTAATATCCCCCCATGTGACACGATTGATGTCTCGTGATTGTGGAGTCTGAAAGGAAGACGTGTATTTAGTTAATCAGTTGCTGGCTTCATGGGAAGATGAGTCCTTGTATTGCTGAGTCCAACGTGATTTTCAAATGTTCTAAGAATCATGAGTTGAATGTGTTTGTTGAGAGAAAGGTATAGTTCTCGAGTAAATGTTGATAGTTAATGTGAGCAAATATTGCTCATTCGATGAATTGTTAAATATTGATAGTTGAACCAACATTCCTTAGTCTGAGAAAATATTGCTCATTTGACCAAATGTTGCTCGTTTGATGAATTATTGGTAGCAGGACCAAATATTAATTTAAAATACTGGTAACTAAACCGAGTATAATTAATTATAATGTTTATCATGGGATCAACGTAAAATTATTAGTGTTTGAATCTGCTCAGAATTATGTTTTGCAGAGCTTTGGATTCGAAACCCTAATTTTGATCAATTGCTGATTAATTGATGATTTATTGAAAATCAACCACGGATTGAAGGATGGATCAACTACATGGGATGATGAGTCGACCATGTGACGCCCAGATGCTCGAGTGAGCAAAAATACCAAAGTCTCTTGAAGACCAGTTGGTGAAAAGATGATTAAATGCTGGTTTAATCATTTTTTCAAATAATGTTTGTCTGAACCTTAGGTGACAAAACCTAATAATTTATGAAGAGATGAAGGACTGACCAAGGGTTCATGAAACCGGCTCCGGTTGGTCACGGGATCGACTGACGATCATTTTATGAAGTTCCAAGTCGTTTGGAAGAGTTCTGGACCTAATGTGTGCAATTGTGCAAATCAGGTCAAATTGTGAAAATGCGTGGGACCGGCTCCTTGCAAGAAAAAGAGCCAACCTTGGTCGGTCAAGGTAATATGCTCACTTCACCAAAGTGTCCGTGTCTCAGCCCTGAGAATTTTGATATTTTCTGATGTACGCTGAGCAACATTTTGAGAAAATATGAAGAAATCAAGGATTTTGCTGAAACTGAGGAAACTTCATAAGATGAAGGAAATAAATAAAATGAAGGAATCATGAAGTGTGGGACCGGCTATGGTCAAGGAATACCTGGCCGTCCAATGAGCTCGGTCCCATGCCACTTTTCCTAATTTTATATTATTTTCATGATTTTAGGGAAACATCATGAAATCAAGGAGTTTCCTTGAAGTGAAGGAGTTTCCATGAGATGAGGGAAACAAGCTATATAAATAATAATAATAAAATAAGGGCGTGTGGGACCGGCTTGGACATGGTCGCACGGCTAGGGCCCGGTCCCGTGAGCCTCCCCTGATTTTATATTATTTTCATGATTTGAAGGAAATATCATGAAATTAAGGGATTTCCATGAGATGATGGAAATAATTAATAAAATAAGGAATTACAAGGTGTGGGACCAGTCACGACCAGGGCATGGACGTCCGGCTAGTGATCACGGTCCCGAGACACCTTTCCTAATTTTATATAATTTTTGTATAATTTCCTTAATGTGAAGGAAATACCATGAAACGAAGGAGTTTCATAGGATTAAGGAATTTCCATGAGATGATGAAAATAATTAATAAAATAAGGAATTACAAGGTGTGGGACCGGTCACGGCTAGGGCATGGCTAGCCGGCTAGTGATCAGGTCCCGTGACACCTTTCCTAATTTTATGTAATTTTTGTATAATTCCTTGATGTGAAGGAAATACCACGAATTGAAGGGATTTTCTCAAACGAATGGATTTTCATGGGATCAAGGAAAATAATAAAATCTGATAAAATAAAGAAATGAGCGTTGAACCAGCCACGGCGGCATGACCGGCTGGCCGGTGGGCTTGGTCCCCTTAGACGCCTCTTTTAAATATTTTATTATTATTATTTTCTCCATGGTTTCATCGCTCCTTCGTGTAATTGAATGTTTGTTCGTGCATTCAGGTGCTCGTTAGTGCATTTATTGTCGAATACACTTGCACCATTCCCTCGGGGCTTACTCAATGGTGGCTCAGATGCCCGTACGTTGAATAATTATTACTAACCCATGGAATTCTGCTGGGAAAAGCCATAAATTGAAGTAACGAAATACTATACAGAACGTAGAATATTTTCTAGGAATTCAATTGATGAATCTTGCGACTAGAAATAATTAATTGTTGGCTTTATACTAGCAGCCATGCTGTCTAAGGGCATTATAATTATTCGGAAATCGAGGTATGAGCCAGCTGGAGCAGAACGCTCGATTTGAATGTTTATTCTGTAAATTCAGGGAACATTGCGACGTGTTGAAGACATAGTGCTCTATACTAGTGAGTAATACATCTGGGAGCCATCCAATCATTTTGATTCTTTACAGAAGTGATTACTGAAATTGCTCAGTATTTATGAGATATGTCGTTGCCTCAGCTGAGAGACTACACATCTACATGTACTCTGAGAGACAGTATTCTCAGTCAGATATTCTTGTGGCATGAACTTTCATGCTTCGATGAGAGACATGAGCCTCAATACTCATCTGATTGCTGGATCAGGGGCATGTATAATTATGTTTTTACGATTTTACCATTTGTCGAAAATCCACCATCTACAGCTTGTTACACATAAATGAAATGTAATCTCATTTTAGTTTATGTAACCGTACCTAAATGTGTACACCATGTTGACTCAACAATAGTTAACCGAGGTTAGCCATATGATTACTCTCATATCAACCTTATTCATCTTAACCATAACTAGTTAAAGAGTCGTTCAATTGCTATATTCTCATAGAAGTATACAAGAACACAATCGAAACAAAATCGGTTTGATTCAATCGAATCAATTCATGAACATTATAGCCACGGTTTGCAAAGATTGCATTCCTTATTATATAAATGTTTAAGTTCATGTACACAACCGATTTTAGAAAGTAACCTCCTTAAGTATGCAAACGGGTACGCATACCTAAGTATCCGAACTGAGTTTGGTTATGCCAGTACGCGCACGGGTGCGCATACCAATTCACACTTCCAAGCTCCAGCAGAAATTCACGGACGTGAAACTTCTACCAGTATGCGTACGGAAGTACGCGGACGGGCACGCATAATTCAGGCTCTCGATTTTGGACTTATACACAAATGTGATAACACACTATGTTTATATCCAAACATGGTTACTTGATTCTAAACTCTTTATTTTAATCATTAAAACTTTATTAGAGGATGACAATAGTCGTTTTCACATACTATTAACATCAAAGAGATTTTCAAGTTATTGAAATTATCATTATGAAACATTCCAAGTCTACACCAAATGATTGTGTCACACAAACCATGTAGGATGTTACTCGGAAATTTTCACATGATCATATTCTGACTTTCGTCAAGAATGTAAGATGAACTTGGTCGAAGAGAAAGCTTGCCAACACATATTCCGAGAAATATGTAAGCGAGTTAAACTCAGCTCGAAATGTCAAATGTGTATAATAGAAAACTATATCATAACACGACTTATGTCTCAATATAGGAGATATAACAGAAATAGACTTTCCAAGTGATAGATGAGTTTCAGTCTCCACATACCTTTTGTTGGTGAAGCTCCACAAGCTCCCTTTAATAGTTCTTCGTCTTCAAATGATGAACGTCGTGATGTCTAATGCTCAATTACACAATCTATGTCCTAGTCGGAGACATCTACAAATAGGCTAGAAATCAAGACTTATAATTTTGATCACTAACATTGACAAACATGCTTGAGATAGAAACGCATGCGAGTTCGGCCGAGCAATGCTCTAACAGGGAATGTTTCGTATCGATTTAGAGAGAAATATAGAATTATTGTAGATTCGGATATAAGACAGTGTACACACCAGTCTTACAAACTGGGAATAATGTTATAAGTATGAACTCGTATTTCATGTACTCGCACACATAACAAAGTAGTTATATATCGAAAAAACATATTTTTTGTACGCATACTAGTGTGTACACCTTTACAAGTCTGTGTACTCGTGAATCCGGATCGGTATGCAAACCAGTACGCAACCTAGAAAGGGACTGTTGGTTACAAAATCAGTTTTGTATCCGATACACATACCAGAAAAGTTCTTTGGACTGCGGAACATGGCTATGTTTAAATGGTGTCCATGCCAGTACGCGTACCACAAAAGTTTTTTGGACTCCGGATCTCGTTATATTTAAATGGTGTCCATACCAGTACACATACCGAAAAAGTTATGTGAACCGGAACTCGGTTATGTCTTAAGGTTTACATACCGGTACACGTACCATGGCATAGCTGTTCACGGACAGCATAAGTAATAGTAACTTGTACGCCTACTTACCATGTCGATTAAATTCATATGCACATAAGATTATTTCTTCGAGATAATTAGCGTTTGAATAATCTCCAAAAACACCGTAGACATATTTGATCACATGATTGTGTTTCGAGTTAAGTTTTAAGTGTTCATGAAAATGCTCAAGCTTATAGTTTAGTTGGATAGCTTCGGCTAATCATTCATGAGCGTGGTTTTATAAACAGTTCGGTTACGGTTCATCCCGACCAGAGTGTATATCTTGATTATGTTAATCAGATTCAAAGATTCATCTAACAGTGTATATTGTTTTCTTGGTTCCAAAACTATCTTAGCTTAAACATAAAGCAACTTATGCTTTGAATGTCTATGTAAGGGGAACCTCAAGCAACTGGGATCTTTGAATCCCGACACTATTTTTTAGTGTGTCCTAGTTGTAACTAGAGTCGTCCTCTTCCTAAAACCCTTTTAGGGTTTAGAGACTACAAATACTTCATATGGATTCGTGAAGCCAGGTCCAGTTATCTTTTATCTTGATAACTCGAGTATCTTGATATTGTTCGATTATTGAGTTTCTCACTTGAACAAGATAGAAAGAAATCATCAAAATTCTCTTGGTACCAGACTTTGTTGATCACAAGTTTTATACTTGTAAGGTGAATAATAATCTAGGTTGCACTTCGGGTTGCATAAGTCCAGATTTTGAGGTTATTTAGACTTTTTCTATTGCTATCGATTTCCATTACCTTGATCTACGATCAAAAATGAGATCACACATATATGCTTATATATGGGAGGCAGATTGGAAAAAAATCTTCAATTTAGTTGAAACAACTCTTAGTTGGTGTGAGGTAAGCGAAGGGAATCAATTGCGCAAAGTCCTGCTGGGATTCAAGAGGCGTAAGGAGCACGACTGTAACTGAATTGATGGGAGGGTTTAATTTGGTCTCAAATACATTCCAGTCTGAAGTTAGCTTGTAGTAGGCTAGTGTCTGTAGTGGCTTAATACAGTTTGATGTTCAATCTGGAGTAGGTCCCGGGGTTTTTCCTGCATTTGCGGTTTCCTCGTTAACAAAACTTCTGGTGTCGGTGTTATGTCTTTTTCTGCATTATATTGTTTATCTTTATAATTGAAATATCAACACATCCATCCTTGTTTGTTGGATACGACTTGATTGATTCTTGGATATTGGTCTTTGGTATCATCTAAGTAATCTCTCGATAATTAGATTCACGGACTTGGTTCTGCAAACATTCTAATTGCAAGAGTAAAGAGATATATGCTCACTATATAATTCCTTGATTAAGATGCATTAATTTGAACTCTCGAAATTGTATTGGGTTTAGTCCATACAGATTTCCAAAGAAAAAGTTGGTGGTGTATTTTGATATCCCCAGTATTTTCAGAAGGAGAACAAAAGAACTTTTGGTTCTGCTATCTAAACCAAAGATGGATTAAATCGATTTACTAAAGTTCTTAACTTGTTTTGGGTCGTAGATATTCTAAGGCCCCATATGTTCCAAAATAAGATCTTCATGGTTTGAATTGGAGGTTCTTGGAACCTCCTTTTCCTATGTTTTTCTAAAATTGTACGTACCAACAACTGGATTATTTTTACTAACCTTTTCGGCGGACAAATTTTCTTCAGAAGGAGAAGCTTTTGTTTGGCTTGATTCAGCAACCGATTGTCCTGTAGAAGACTTCTCAGTCACTTGTTCAGCCGAATAAGTAAACTGAACCTATTATGTTGAAACTAACCATGTTCCCCCATCAACAAATTTTATAACACTTGTTTCCAGTTCATATGAATCATCAATTTGCATTAGCTTATCAGGAGATAATTCAACTTGTATCTCCTCATCTACCCTTTTATCTGAACCAGCCCCATCATCCTTTTTCTCATATAATAAAAAATTATATCTTCTACCTACAGACCCTACTGCAATAGATTTCTGTTGAGGCATAATAGTAATAACAATGCTTTCTACAATTGAATCCACTTCAGACCTATCACAAATATCAAAAGGGATAATGGTAGACTGCTTACCACTTTCAATGTTTTTTCCTGATGTTTAGTTTGAAGACCACTAGAAGAACCAGCTCCATTTTTGCTTGATGTTTGTTAGATGTGATACCACCAGAAATAGTAACTCAATCTTTGTTGACGACTCTTTTCTTATAGCATTCAACCACTAAACGACCCAAGATTTTACAATGATTGCAGAACTTAGGGAAGTTAGAAATAGAAAGTTTTTGCTCAAATCCACCAAATTTGGTTTAATCCAAATTTTACTTGGGATAGTTTTTTGCAAAATATACTTCTATCAATGCATTAGCATAATAACCATATTCACATTTTAATGTGGCTTCATCTACTTTAACTGGTTTACTAATACGAATACCAATTTCGAAGAGGCAATCCACATTTTAATGTAGCATAATCCCCATTCCTTCTGACTTATGGGACGAGAGCAATCTCACCAACTGAAATCATGATTTTACTACCAAAATCAAAGCTCGGGAAAAGAAACTGACTTCTGATCTTATATTGGCCAAATTAGATAACCTGGAGGAAAACAGACAAACTTTCCCCCAACACATGGAAAACTATCAACAGAAGCTCGGAAAAGAGTACGAGAAAAGAGTCGGAGTCAGCGAATATCATCCAGGCGAACTAGTCCTTCGAGAAATCCCACTTGCACAGCGAGATAACGAAGGTAAACCGCACCAAAATGGGGAGGCCCACACACTATCCTCGGAAAAGCTGGAAATGGAGCATACAGATTGTTAGATCCATATGGCTGCGAACTACAGCATACATGAAACGCAATTCACCTTAAGGACTATTATCCATGAATACATGAAAAACAATCTCAACAATAGTGGCAGCTTGTACATTTTGAAGCATTAATGAAACTATATTTCTTGTACTCAAAGTTGCATATTTAATACAATTAGGGCATACAAGTAATAGGGAGAGGACCATAGAATTGTGTCACACTCAATATACACAAATTTCGACACGTTCGAAGCATTATAAGCGATTATCCATATAAGCGTTATAAGCTCTAGCCAACTGAGCTATCGCAATAATAAGACCCACGGGCATAAAATGCCTGCAGGGGCACAACCAATGAAAATCATAGACAATCTTTGATAAAAATCTCAGGACACCATCAATAATAACTTCAAACTTAAACATTGCAGTAAATTTGCAGCTGAGCAACACGAAGGAAAATGCGCGACCCAATTAACGCTACGCGAATCGGCATCACCACCAACCTCACAATGCTAACACAACAATATTTCATAAGAATAAGTATAAGTATTAATACTTATAAAAAGGATATTCTTCTGCTATGAATATCAAACATCACAACAACGGTAGATAATAACATGGAGATTCAGAACTGTAAAAAAATAAATAATCACAGAATTGATTAAAAAGACCAAAATCAATAATTCCTGGGTGAAAAGGACATTTAGATTTTGATACTGTTTAAATGGATAAAAATGTAAAAATAGCCAGGATGTAAACAGTTTCATCCTACCCATTTTTAAATATTTTTTCTTATTTTTAATTTACATCAGGATGCATCCAGTTTCATCCTTATTATTTTTTAAGTTTAAATCGAGATGAATCCAATTTCATCCTTGCTATTTTTTTAGTGTTCATTTCACCCATACTAATTTTTACTCGTCCATTTGAACTATATTTTAAAAATATTTGGACAAATGACCCATTTTTCCGATAAATAATTCGAAATAACAAGTTCATGAAAGCAAAAGCATCAACAATTAAATGTGCACGCCCAATCAATCAAATAATATCCAAAGTATTAAATAAATTATACCCATGAAAAGAAATTATTCCGTGCAAGGAGATCCCAAAAAGAAATAGAAGCAAGAAAGGAGAATCAAGTCTCCATCACTTCTTTCACTTACTCTTCTGGCAACTCATTCTCAGCAACGTGAGCAGCTGGAGAAGTAGCCACACCCACAACACTTGAACTAACCTCAGGCTGACCAGCAGGAGTAGAGGAAACATGAGGAGTCTCCAACGTCGCGGTAGAAATAGACGTTACAGGGATATTCCCATGAGCAGGCATTTGACGAGCCTCACGAGCTAGCCTCTTCTGATCATGTTTCTCCCTGTCACTAAGCAACATAGTTGTGCACTTATCTTTAAGTTGGGCCTGATAATACTCCTTATAGTCATATTTATCTTCAACAACGTAGATGTATGCTCCGAACATGCTCGGTGGTATTGATCCTAAAGATCGTGAATCTTCTCAGTAGCAATAGCTATTCGATCCTCAAAATCCAGAAGAGCACGTGTTTTCCGAGACAACTCGAGCTCCAATTCCGTAACCCTATATCTCGCAGCTGCAAACACAAGTTATACATAATTTTGGTGGCACAACACCCACATTACAGACAGACACAAAAAGCAAGCAACTGCCAACTTCCTTGGCAGTCCATGTGTTGATGGTGGATTTTAGTTCAGGGCTAAAATTGTAAAACCGATTTTAATATGCTGACATCCTGCAAAGGATAAAGCCATTTGGTAAGCAATGAGCGCAAAGAACCTCTCACTTTATTTATTTGAAGCAATTCGATAAATATACAAAATTCACCTAGAATGGTGCATGTAGCAACAATCCCAAGTATCTGTGAATTTATAACATTATCAATTAATGCATGATTAGCCTAGTGTTTCCTGTGTTGTTCCTAGCCGAGATCTCATTATTAGCATGACATGACGACTGAGTGTTCACTCTCAACAGAGTAACACCAATCTCCAAGTGCCAATTTTGAGACATGCACGAAATACTCGTACAGGCTGCATCATTCTATGACAAAGAGAATTTCGAATAGATACGCTTTCAGCTCGATCGAACGCATTTAATTTCCTAAAGAAAAATCTGGACTATCCAAATCAGTCTTAGAAACGATCAGGGCCACACAAGTTGGCCACATGATTTAACCAGCCTAATCGAACCCTATCAGGAGTAGGCGATCATTGTGATGACCACCAGCGGTCCCGCTTATGCCCTAGACGGTCGAACGTCACACGAGCTCCACCTAGCACGTCAAACTCCAGCCCTAAAATAGGGTGGTTTCGCTGCTTTGGAAGAAGCTCGACGAGCTTAGATTGTTCAAGGAAGTCTTAAAATCATCATGACCGTCAAACTTCACCAGCCTAGATGGACGGCTTAGATCATCCCGCGAATGACCAGTGAGGCGCTAATGCTCACATTGGCGGACCAACTTCTCACCTACCCGATCGACTCTCTCACGGCCTAGCCATAGAGCAGAAAACGCTTGCTCGAAGTGATGCTGGCATGATGCTTAAAGAGTCGTGGAAATTCCACTAGCGTCTTAAATCGATCACAACCATCCAACTTCGCCGACAGGTTTGGATGGTTTAGATCGCGCCTAGGACCATCGGACAGGTACACATATGTTCACCGTCTGCCCAAAGTGGGCCCCACACGGTCAGTCTCCTCAAAGGAGGATCATAGCCTGCAAAACCGCTTAGCTAAAGTCTCGCACACGTGACCGGCCCAAAACCCTAATTAGGGTTTGCGTCATGGCATATGTGTCGCAGTTTGATCACGACCATCCATCTTCGCCAGCTTGGATAGAGGGTGTTGATATAGACTTAAGAGGTACCAAGAGTATCAACGTGATCATCGTAGGCCCACCTATGCGTGTGACCGACCGGCCTAGGCCTACCATGGCCGAGCGCCTTGAAACGCACGCCTAAAGGTGGCATGTCACGCGGCTTCCAAATCCTTTGCGGCAATGGATTTCTATCGCAAATCGATCATGGCCACTCATCTTTGCCAGTCAACTTGAGTGGCCTAGATCAAGCCTTCATGAGACAAAGCGGTACGAACATGCACACTGGCAGGCCGTCTACCCGCATGCCCGGTCGGTCCCACCAAAAACGTTGTCCATGCTTGATTTCGATCAAGCTAAAGAGTGATGTTTTCACACCTCTTTAAAACCCTAAAAATCCATCAACGGTCGCAAATATGTGTCGTAGATCATCTCGTCCGTCCAACTTTTCCAGCTTGGTCATACAACCTAGGTTAAGAGTTAAACAGCCAATGAGGCACCTTGGTGATCACCGTCCGTCACTCTACCTCAGGGAGTAATCGGACAAGAGATGGCGGCCCGCCCATGAGGCCTTCAAACGATCCCTTGAAGATGTCTGAACATGCTTCTATTTTAAGACGCTTAATCCGCGACTTACTCCATTAAGCTTTAAAGTAGTGATGCTTCATATATATTGATTGTATTCGATGAATTACATGCATAGAATATACACGATATTTTATGAATATCGATTTCTTAAATAACTTAGTTATTTAACCTAATAGCATCACGTGCTATTTCCTGCGGGTCCCACGACTCGATCCACTCACTCAAGACATCAAACATGTCACAAACTGGGGAATACTTACTGGGATATTAGTTTGGCGGTTTACAGCGTGAGGCATGCAACGCGCCCATATATAAGAACGTGTCAGGAGGCATGGACGATTAAGATGATGAGGGAAGTGGGATAAGACGTGATCGTGCAATCACTTACACGACCCCACTAATCCATCACTCAACCTCCTCCACTTCCTACGAGATGAGGGTTTGCGCTCAATGACTTGTATAAATAGGTCCTTCGCCTATTTCCAAACAACATGAAAAAACAAAGAAAAACCAAGTGTTGTCATCAGTATCCAGAAAACACCAGAACTGATAGCTTTCATTGTGCAAGCCAGTTCATCATTCTGATACAAGTCATAAACAATCAACACCTTCATAATCTCAACACCTTCTTCGCTTCCCTCCCTAAGATCAACCCCATCTCCTTCACTTTGTAACCGAAGCAAGTCTGGAACGACCATTTCTAAGTTTAGGCCAGAATTGTATAGATTGATCTCTCGAATCAAAAGAACTCACGTGCAGTGTATTTGTTTAGGGTTTAGATTCGTTTCTCATCCGCACACACCCAATTTTATCAAAACCAGCAGAAACAGTTTTCACCCACAAACAATTGGCGACCACAGTGGGAGATTAATCTCTCGGTTGCAAGATCAATTTTCAATTTCATTTCAATTTTTTCAAATTTCAAGATGGTAGAACTTAGGTCAGGATCAACGATCAATTCCGATGGAGCTAGCGCTGACAACACTCTCGGTGTCGATGTCCCTGTCAGTGGAGCTGCCGTGCAGAATGTGATCAATACATATCGTGGAGCCGTCTCCTTTACCCCCAACACCAGCGGAGCAGGGGATATTCCAGTGGGTGTGATACCTCCTATCACCAGAGCCCGAGCAGCCGCAAACCCCGACATTTCTTCAAGTGTAACGCCTCCAGTCGTTACCCGAGCAACTGCCACTCCCCCATCAGGGCGAGGGGATGGAGGGACAAGAGCAGGACAACCACATATTACCATGGTGGATTTGATGGAAAGGAAGGAAGTTCATGCCAAGGCTCAGACGGACATGGCTTCAACTCAGAAATAGGTACTTACTTTTCTCAAAACATTAACAGAGCGACTGCCGCAAGAGTCACCACGACCCCTGGAGCCAACAAGGAGCACCTTTAACGCACCCGTAGAAGGCACTTCAACAGCGCTGGCCTACATGGACGAAAAAACTCGTGTTGCTCCTGAACGCCCAAGGGAAAGAGACTTGTCATCCAACTTCATTACGCGTGAGGACCTGGACCGACTCCTCCAAAGCCGGAGTAAAGGAAATTCAATGTACACGCACCAACATCAACCTCCATACCCTCAAGACGTACAACAGACACCCCTTCCAAGGGGATACACCTCTCCTCAATTCTCTCTTTATGATGGTACTGGTAACGCTCGTGAGCATATTTCTCGATTTTTAGAATCTTTAGGAGAACATGAATATAATCATGTTCTATGATTGAAATAGTTCTCGAAGTCACTTACTAGAAGAGCATACACCTGGTACAACAATATCGCACCTAACATCATACCCAATTGGAGTGAGATGGTCAGTGCCTTCTACAGGAAGTATTTCTTCGTGTCTGAGAAGATCACCTTTTAAGACTTGGGAAGAATCTTTCAACGAACCAACGAGCATCCAAACGACTTCGTTAAGAGATTCAGGATTCAAGCGTTGGATTGTCATGAACCGAATGTCACCGGACGCCAGTTAGTGGAGTTATACATCAACAGAATGGTTCCCATATACCGTGCTTTGTTAGAGAATCTGGGCTTTCAAACATTTTTCTGAGCTCCATGAAGCCGCTAAGTGTTAGGCCACAACAGCCCCGGCGTTGCTGGTAAGAAACAAAATTGTTTGAAACGAAGATACACGTGAGAGTCAAGGAAGCAGGCGTCTCATCAACAAGCAATATAATACTGGTCCTTATGTGAGCGTGGTAGGCGAAGGAGAAAAAAGGAAAGCTTCAGCAACGGCACAACAACCCAAGCGTGCAGCTCTAGCGCAGACAACTTCATCTCGAAAGGGAGCTGGAAAAACCCCTATGCAAGAAGCTGGAGATACCGTCACGGACTTCCCATTTCCAATGAATGAAGTCATATAACTCTTAGAAGCGTGGATTCAAGATAACTCGATCAAGCTACCTCCTATCAGACGTCCGCCGACCGAGGAAGAGATGGCAAATCCTAAATATTATCGTTACCATAGGTTCGTCCATCACCCGACTAAGGATTGCAATAAATTGAAGCACCTTTTCAGAGAAAAGGTAGAGGCAGGATAACTCCAGTTAGGAAACGAAGGTGTTCATAGGGACCCCCTTCCTATTAGGAGCTGCATGATCTCCGGGGATTATGTTCGCAAGACTGTACAGTCTACGATGGAGCATTTATGTGAAATCATGTATTTCTCCAAGGCACGGCGTCAAGACATATTTGCATCACTCAACCGCATTGTGTCAGGAAGGCGTTTGTATCCAGAAGGGGAAACAACAAAGCCTCAGTCTTTCTTGAAAGATGCAACCATCCAGGGGAACTGGGGACTTTTGAACGTCACTCGTTTGAAGGATATCGAGTTCGACAACACATTGATTGATACAGCCTCCGAATTCAACATCATCACTGTCAAGACTCTGAGAGCCGCAAAAATTTCAAGACAGTAAGCTATTCGCAGCCCAACAGTGATCAGGAACTCGGAGGGAGAATTCAAAGACGCCTATGGATGCATTGATCTTGAAGTTAAAATCGGTGATGCTCCAACACAGGCTAAATTTTACATAGTCAAAGAGTATCTGAATTATGACATGGTCCTGGGATGCCCTTGGATACATGACAACAAAGCAGCACTGGGAGTGTCTCCTTTTCCGATTTCAATACCTGAAAGAATCTCCAATCAACCTTCAAATCCTGAAGATTGTTTGTTGTCGTATCAACAACTTACAAATGTGACGCAACTTCCTGGAGAAATCCCGACGTCATACCTCAAAAGGTTCCGAGCCCAAGTAAGTCTCATTGAACAACCTTTTTTACAAACAGTAAATCCTCTCCCTGCTGAGACCCAGGGACTTGCTTTGATCAACAACCTAACCGCCACTAAGAGATGTGAGTGGGGCGCCGGTCCTTTCAAGCGTTTTTCCAAGAGCTTGGAAGCAGTCAGAGACAACGCGTCCCAGAATCAAGGTGTTGTGCCGAGCCCAAATCCGTTTCAAATTGGAGATATGGTAACCAAGATGACCACGTTTAAAGTTGGAAACGTGGCGGTGAAGATGACTACCCAATCTGATTTGTCAGTAACAAAAGAAGATGAACCGTATTTGGTAGCAGATGTCCTCCTAGGAGGCTATTTCGAGATCATCAACGCCGACAATCTTGAGGGCGTGACGATTAACTCACGATGGCTCAAGCCCTACAATACCTAAAAGTGTTGTACTACCCTTTTCCTTCACTGTTATCCGTAGTAGTTCCTCCAACAATTTCCCTTTAATGCAATGTTTGTAATTCCTCCAAATGATTGCACTATTTGCATTCATAATTATTAGGGTTTCAATTTTTAATCAAAGTACTATTCCCTTTTAGGAATTTCTTTGCCTCTCAAAACATGACACAGAATTCTGAGTCAGCCTAAATCATCACTAGATTAAACCAGAAAGAAAACCCTAAAAGAAACATTTTGTATCCTCTAAAAAAACGTTGGAGGAATAGAATATGTGCAGAGGAAAAGAGGGAAAGCGCTTTGAGCAGTCTACTCCGACGAAAATCAGGCAGACCTCATGTCAGGAGCACAGACAGGTTCGTGGTGTTTCACTATAGCATTATTTTTCATCACAAGAATAATGTGCAATCACATGAACCTGAGAAGACTCTGATATACCCATATTGGAAGATTTATATCAAAAAAATATGAAACCATTATTCAAACAAGAAAGCAAAAAGAGGAAGACCTTGAACTTAGATGACACTGAGTACAAGGAGGAAGTGTTCACAAATTACGATAAGATACTCGTCCAACAACAAAAAAAAACAGAGAGATTTAGTAATCAAGGAGATGTGCCTTCATCATCGCCGGATTATGCTTAAACACCATTGTCATCAACACCGTTGTCATAGGCCGCGACCTTTTCTTCCTCCGAATCTGCCTCAAGTTCCCTCTCGGATATTTCTTCAACATCAGCGACGTTCTCTGTTTCAGCATTCTCAGCAGGAACAGCTTCCGTATCTTCCTCAAGGGCCACTACAGCGTTGGAAATTGTGCTGACTACCTTTGGGCAGTCGGGTTCATCCGTATCGAGGATTATCACGCCATCTTGGACCATATAATCGCGCTTATCTTCACTCGGAGTCCATTCATGTTCAATCCTTCACCTCTTTAGCCGTGATGCAAACCTCTCGGCTCTCGAGCTCACCGGTGATTGCGACGCTTCATCACGCCTCTGTTTTTCTTCCCTGTCAATTGAAGACAAAAGAGTTTGAGCGTGTTTTCGAGCGATGTGCCGATGCAGAATGGACATGCCATGTACATCATGATCATCCTCGTGAAGCAGAAGATCAATTTTAGCCATCACCTCCTCGAACGCATCAGCCTCAGGTTTGTCGACTTCAAAGCTTCTCTCTGAATAGGTACCAGAGTTTTTATCACCAGCAGCCTCCATAAGATTCTGCAGGAAGAGGTTATGATTATATTAACAAAAAAAAATCAATCATCATCAATTGAAATATCAAGTCGTGTGATGAAAGTTATACCTGAATAAAGAAGGAATCAATTCTGCGATGGGAAGAAAATTTTCAGAGTCTTCTTTATACTTCACAAGACAACAGGATCCCGGGAAGAAAATGAGTCTCTACTTGCCGTGTATAAAGGCTACATATGCGAGATAGCAATCAACGGATTTTTATCGAACCTGAGTATTTGAAAGCAGCTATCGTGCGATAAGAATAAATGCATCTAGTCCAAGAAACAGGCCAGACTACATCCGGGTAATACGCACTGAAACCTTTCATGTGAATTTATTTTACTGTCACCATCTAATGCCTACCCCGCAATAGTGCAACCATTACGTGCTAGGAAGGGGACTTAATGTTGATGGTGGATTTTAGTTCAGGGCTAAAATTATAAAACCGATTTTAATATGCTGACATCTTGTAAAGGATAAAGCCATTTGGTAAGAAATCAGCACAGAGAACCTCTCGCTTTATTTATTTGAAGCAAGTCGATAAATATACAAAATTCACCTAGAATGGTGCATGTGGCAACAATCCCAAGTATTCTGTGAATTTATAGCCTTATCAATTAATGCATGATTAACCTAGTGTTTCCTGTGTTGTTCATAGCCGAGCTCTCATTATTAGCATGACATGACGACTGAGTGTTCACTCTCAGCAGAGTAACATGAATCTCCAAGTGCCAATTTTGAGACATGCACGAAATAGTCGTACAGGTTGTATCATTTTCTGACAAAGAGAATTTCGAATCGATACGCTTTCAGCTCGATCGAACGCATTTAATTTCCTTAAGGAAAATCTGGACTATCCAAATCAGTCTCAGAAACGATCATGGCCACACAAGTTGGCCACATGATTTAACCATCCTAATCGAACCCTAGCAGAAGTAGGCGATTATTGTGATGACCACCAGCGGACCCGCTTATGCCCTATACGATCGAACATCACACGAACTCCACCTAGCACGTCAAATGCCATCCCTAAAATAGGGTGGTTGCGCTGCTTTGGAAGAAGCTGGAAGAAGCTGGAAGAGCTTAGACTGTTCAAGGCAGTCTTAAAATCATCACGACCGTCCAACTTCACCAGCCTAGTTGGACGGATTAGATCATCCCGCGAATGATCAGTGAGGCGCTAATGCACACATTGGCGGACCCACTCCTCACCTACCCGATCGACTCTCTCACGGCCTGGCCATAGAACAGAAAACGCTTGCTCAAAGTGAGGCTGGCGTGATGCTTAAAGAGTCGTGGAAATTCCACTAGCGTCATAAATCGATCACAACCATCCAACTTCGCTGGAATGTTGGGATGGCTTAGATCGCGCCTAGGACCATCGGACAAGTACACATATGTTCACCGTCGGCCCAACGTGGGCTCCACACGGACAGTCTCCTCAAAGGAGGAACATAGACTACCAAACCGCTTAGCTAAAGTCACGCACACGTGACCGTCCCAAAACCCTAATTAGGGTTTGCGGCATGGCATATATGTCGCAGTTTGATCACGACCATCCATCTTCGCCAGCTTGGATGGAGGGTGTAGATATAGACTTAAGAGGTACCAAGAGTATCAACGTGATCACCATGGGCCCACCTATGCGTGTGATCGACCGGCCTAATCCAACCATGGCCGACCACCTCGAAACGCACGCCCAAAGGTGGCATGTCACGCGACTTCCAAATCCTTTGCGGCAATGGATTTCTATCGCAAATCGATCAAGGCCACTCATCTTTGCCGGTCAGCTTGAGTGGCTTAGATCAAGCCTTCATGAGACAAAGTGGTACAGACATGCACACCGGCAGGCCGTCTACAAGCATGCCCGGTCGGTCCCACCAAAAATGTTGTCCATGTTTGATTGCGGTCAAGCTAAAGAGTGATGTTTACACACCTCTTTAAAACCCTAAAAATCCATCAACGGTCGCAGATATGTGCCGTGGATCATCTCGTCCGTCCAACTTTGCCAACTTGGTCAGACAGCCTAGGTTAAGTGTTAAACAGCCAATGAGGCACCTTGGTGATCACCGTCCGTCACTCTACCTCAGGGAGTGATCGGCCAAGGGATGGCCCGCCCATGCGGCCTTCAAACGATCCATTGAAGATGTCTGAACATGCTGTTATTTTAAGACGCTTAATCCGCGACTTACTCCATTAAGCTTTAAAGTAGCGATGCTTCATACATATTGATTATGTTCGATGCATTACATGCATAAAATATACACGATATTTTATGAATATCGATTTCTTAAATAACTTGGTTATTTAACCTAATAGCATCACGTTCTATTTCCTGCGGGTCCCACGACTCGATCCACTCACTCAAGACATCAAACATGTCACAAACTGGGGAATACTTACTGGGGTATTGGTATGGAGGTTTACAGCGTGAGGCGTGCAACGCTCCCATATATAAGAACGTGTCAGGAGGCATGGACGGTTAAGATGATGAGGGAAGTGGGCTAAGACGTGATCGTGCAATCACCTCCACGACCCCACTACTCCATCACTCAACTTCCTCCACTTCCTACGAATTCAGAGTTTTCCCTCAATGACTTGTATAAATAGGTCCTTCGCCTATTTCCAAACAACACGAAAAAACACAGAAAAACCAAGTGTTTTAATCAGTATCCAGAAAACACCAGAACTGATAGCTTTCATTGTGCAAGCCAGTTCATCATTCTGATACAAGTCATAAATAGCCAACACCTTCATAATCTCAACACCTTCTTCGCTTCTCTCCCTAAGATCAACCCCATCTCCTTCACTTTGTGACTGAAGCAAGTATGTAACGGCCATTTCTTGGTTTAGGACAGAATTGTATAGATTGATCTCTCGAATCAAAAGCACTCTCATGGAGTGCATTTGTTTAGGGTTTAGATTCGTTTCTCATCCGCACACACCCAAATTTACCAAAACCAGCAGAAACAGTTTTCATCCACAAACACCAAGATTACTGTGGATGTGGAAAATCCTACTACTACATCCAACGGATCTCAAACACACATATTGAAAGTAAGCAACAAGAGATGAACATGAACACAAGATATACGTGGTTCGACATTATTACCTACGTCTACAGGGGTGAAAAGATGATCTTATTGCTCCATTCAAGGTTACAAGCGATAATTCTTACACACAAGTTTACTACTCTCTCACAAGAATGCTAATACTCTTCTTTCCTCCTTTGTTACTTGTACTTTTACTCTTTACAAATCTCTCTATTTTTAGGCTTACATGAGGATACATCCAAGTTACAGTGTGAGTCGTAGCATATATTTCTTGATGTTCTTCTCAGATTATGAGTAACATTCCTCCCGAGATGTTGACCCGAGCTTGGTAAGAGTGGCTCCCGATATTCTTTTACCCGATGTTGATCGCTCGATGCAGTGTATTCCGATGTCGTCCTTTATCCTGGACCGATGTTATTATCCTCGGGTCCCGCTTTGACCAGATTTTTCTTATCTTCCCAGCTACGTTGTCAGAGCATTAATTACTCTAGCATCCGACAAACATTTCTTCCATCACATCTGAGCTTTGCCTTTACACGTGTTGTCCTTCTGGGTTCTTCTGGTATCTCTTTCTTTGTGCCAAGCTTGGAGAATATGATTCAGTGCCTCGCTCTTTCCTTACCGTTGGTAAGACTTTTCATAGGATTGCTCCACCTAGGTATGTGGATTATTTACTCCTATATTTATGCCCCTTGTTTCACTCGTGTGCCCGACATGAAGGGAAGAAACCGCTTCGGCTCCCACGATGCTGGTCGTGCCGAATTTCCTGCCATGCATTTCCCCACTTACATCACCTTTATGACATGCTACCTATCTAACCGGTTTCCGATGCTTCCCATATAAATTCATCAGTTAAACCTCGACTCTTCATTCATCCCTTCTCAATAGAAAAAATTCTCTCTCTCTTTGCTTCCACCATCCTTCTCCTATTTCCGCTTCTTTTCTTCAACCCCGTCGTCAAGTTTCTCCCTTCAAACCCTAGTTTAGTTTAAGTCTTGTTACTGTTTTTTTGTTGCTGCTGTTGTCGTGGTTTTTGTTCTTCATCATTTTCTTCCGACTTCTCATCTTCCGCTTCCTGTCTCCTTTCCAGTTTTTTCATGGCTTCTACGACTCCTTCCATGACTGAAAAAGATGTGTGAGTTATACTTTTTCCTATGAGGATGGTGTTTCCCTTGATTCCTTGTTTATTGTTGATAGTCCCTCCAAGCATGATCATCGTTCTCTTAACTCTATATTTCCAGACGATTCTCCTTCCTCTTCATGTAGGAATGACAAGAGAACCACTAAGAATTTGACTGATGAGCAGTTCATCAATCAACTGAAAAATGACTTCAACCTCCATGGTTATGACGTTAGGCTTTTAGCAGGCCAAAAAGGTACCCTTAAGAAGGAAGAGGTCGAGAACTTTCATCACTCGACCGAGGCGACTATCATCACCAAAGATCAGCTCGAGCTCGGGCTACGTCTTCCACTGTATGACCCTAGTCTCCCCTTCATCTATGAGGTCATGTCCCAGATTCGTCCGTTTCATGCCTTAGCCCAGTGGAATGGTAATACTTTCCGTCTCATGGATGAGTTAGAGAGGCGAGGAAAAGGTGAGTGTTCCAAGACCCCTTGATCAACCTATGATCCCTCTCAAGCGAGTGACCATACATCTTCCATCTTTGTTGGTAATTATCATAGTGGGACTACTATCAATGGTGATCTTGCCGGCTTTTCTTTTAGCCTTCATCGTAACAAGGTTTCTACTTGCGGTTTTCGAAGCTGATGTTGGACGAGGATCCCGAAGGTGGTATGAATACTAACAAGCATGCCCGTCATACTAGTGATGGTGCCTGGGATCGGGTCCCTCTTGTCGTTTGTCGTCCTATTTTGAGTGGAAACCTCCCGCCTCCTAAGTTTCCTGCCGAACCATACCCATTCTGGGTGGTTAACGCTCACCAGGTAAGGTTTCCCTTTGTTTTGCTCGGCTGCTCGGCCCGATGATCCAACCGAGTTTTTAATTTTTTCGTTCTTTTGTAGCCCAAATCCCAGGGTGGTCAGTCTAAGGTTCCGACTACTCGGAAAAGGGATAGGGTTCCTAGCGTAAGAGTCGAGGAGGAGACATGGAAGGTAACAAATATACTTCTTTATTCATAGTACATGTACTTGCCCCAATGTGTTGCTTTTAATGGATCTGACGATGACTCTTGCGCAGAAATCTAAAGCTGACAGAGGAGAGGTTGAAAGTGCTTTGGTGAAAGACGGTGATGATCCCGATGATCGTCTACCCTTATCTCATTTCTTGAAGAAGTTTCCCCAGTAGTCTTCTGACGTTTCATCTACCATTGTAGGTGGTAAGGCTGGAGGTAGAAGGAAAAAATCTTCCTCTGAGAACATGCCCCTGCATTCGACCGCACCGCCTGCTGGTAAATGAGTTGTTATTCCAGGATACCAAGTGGTCGTGGTAATGTCTGACGATGATGATGATGATGAAATTTTTGGTATGGAAGGGGAGTCTGAGAGCTCGGATCGGGAAGAGGAGCCGAAGGACACGGAAAACTCGCTCGCTGGAAAGATTTCTGGCAAAAAAAAGAGGTGTTAGAGAACCCGCCCAAAGATGTTTCTGGTCCGATCTCGGGCGATAACACTTTCTTTACTTTCTCAGGTCCAATCTGTGATTCCTTGAGTGCACTTACTTCCCCCGATTTTAGCTCGTATACTGCCGATGAGATGATCAATGTTGTGCCCCTCTATGCTGGTTTGAAGGATAGATTCAACGACATGGTGAGTCACATTTTCTTAACCATTCACCCATTATGGGAAGAATTTATTTAGTAATGTGAAATGTACTGTGTTGTAGGCTGTTAATCAAAGGTTGTTGGAGGCTGCTATCCGCCAGAAGGAGTTAGCAGAGATGGAGAGGCTTCGTTCCCAGCTGCAACAAGAACAGAAATGAGCCCGAGGACTAAAAATTCATCTAGCCGAAGCTAAAGGTATTTTTCAAAACTTTTTTACCGTTGATTGATCGTGTAGTGCCAATATCCTAAGTATATTATTGTCTTCTTAGCCGAGATTTATATCCTAGAAAGAGACGCCGCCTCCGAATATCACCAGATGAAGAAGAAATTAAACATCGAAACAGGATAGGTAGCCACACTTCAGCAGAAAATTTACAATAAAGATGATAAGATCGATTGTCAAGCTGCCAAGATTGAGAAGCATCAGTCCGAGTTACTTCGATATCAAAGGTTTGAGTACGTGCCCGATGAGATGGATAATCTTTGGGCCAATTTACTCCAGTCTCAAAGGGTTTCATCTGATAAGGGTTTGTTTCCTGAGTCTTTAGAGAGTCAATGTGGATCATTGAGACTTCAGATTAGGGACCTGCATTCGGATCGCAAGCGGCTGCTGCAGGCGAAAGATGTTTCCGAGAGATCTACACAAGAGTTAGGAGAGAGGCTTCAGAACTTTAATCAGATATCCCAAGAGTTGGAATGGGTTCAGTCTCAGTTGTCTGGTCTCCAGTTAGAACACGATCGGCAAAAGGCTAGTTAGAGCGACCACAATAAATATTGCCCCACTAACGAGTTTAATGAGTAGCACTATAATGAGTTGGCTTCGAAAATGTCTGCCCTTAATAGTAGCTTGTTTAAATCCGAGGAAACCGTTAAAGTAGTTTTACCCTTGCTTGAAGGTGTTCTCGCGCATGTTGAATTACCCTGATTTGTTATTTCTTTATAGTGTCGTGTCGTTGGCCATAGTGCTGACCAGATATTTGTATTCTTTGTGTTTGCAATTGATTAAGTGAAGGTCCGATCCTTGGATGAGGAGGTTACTCGGCTGAAGGACAATGAAGCTCTGTTGAATGTGAAGATTTCTGATGCTAGATCCGAGTCGACCGAGCTGTCCTGTCAGCTTTTCAAGGAAAGGGAAATGTACAAGGCCAAGC
Organism: Papaver somniferum; assembly: GCF_003573695.1. NCBI lineage: Eukaryota > Viridiplantae > Streptophyta > Magnoliopsida > Ranunculales > Papaveraceae > Papaver > Papaver somniferum. The sequence goes on from NC_039359.1 coordinate 183,422,342, forward strand.
TTGTTGCAAAGGTCAAGGAAGGTGTGAAGGCGTTCAAGGAGAAAATACGAGCCGATCTTATCGGTAAAAAGTCGGGTTTTGGGTCCGTTTCCCCGAGTGAATAGGTTATTCCTTTTGTAGTACTACGTCACTATTTCTTACCTTGCGTGGGGCTGTAATTTTCTCTTCCGCTTGAACACCTATGCTTTTTTGGACATGTTGTTTTATAGGGTGCTGCATCACCAACTGTTGCTTTGATGTTTTTCGATACTACTCGTTATCGGTTTTAATTGCGCATTGTTGTCCATATTTGCTAGCCTTATGATTTCCTGTAGTTCACGTCAATAGTGCATAGGTTAGTATAAATTCTATTTTTGTCGAACACACTCGACAGGGAGGGTTATCGGGCCCAATGTCATGTCCCGATTGAGGTATCTCATCACCGTTGTTTTGATCTAGTGGAAGGGGATTTGGCCATTCCTAGTTTCTAGTGCCCGATTATCCCGGGTTAGTTATCAACCAACTATCCCGGGCAAGTGGGTTCGATCACTTGCAATGGGAGCAGTGTTGTATGCTCAGCTATCAAGTACTCATGCCTTGATAACTGGTTACTGGTTTCCAACCACCAGAACCCTTAGACTACCTCGGCACTTGCACACTGCCACCGCCCCGAGTTCGAATAGCCCGTCGAGTGTATGTCACCTCGGAACTTGCACAATGGCGTCGCCCCGGGTTCGAAACGACCATTCGAGTGTAAGTCACCTCGGCACTTGCACACTGCCATCTCCCCAAGTACGAATGACCATTTGTCGCAGATGGCATATTCCCTACCCCTTGTGGAATTTAAAGGAATCAAATGACAAAGTATCATACCTATTTATACACCATTCATGGGTGATATAGTTTCAGGTGCCAAGAATTCTACGGTCGTGCTTCTGGGGTTCCGACTGGCTTCAATATCTTATACTCTCCTTCTCCTACTTTTGACATGATAGTATATGGTCCGCCCCATTTGGCCGCCAACTTTCCATCCTTCTTTTCATGCTCATAACTGGGTAGTTCCTTTATTACCAACCGTCCCGGTTGGTACTCTCTAGGACAAACATGATTGTTGCATTCACGCTGTAATCGCCTCTGATAGTTTTCCATTTTTTTGTAGATCCATTTCTATAGTTTCTTCCAAGTCATCGAGCTTGGCCAGAATTAGATCCACTGAGATGTTCTACCTCAATGCCTCAGTCCTTGTGGTGGGTATCATTGCATCGGTTGGAAAAATTGCTTCAGTCCCGTATCTGAGCATGAAAGGTGACAAGCCGGTTGCATCCCTTTGAGTAGTTCTATAATCCCATAGAAAAATGTAGAGATCTTCATACCATTCGCCGTATTTTCCATCTAACTTCTTTTTTAGGTGGTACGTTATTGTATTGTTTGTTATTTCGGCCTGCCCATTACTCTGTGGGTAAATGGGTGTTGCCTTACTCTTTCGAATGTTGTAATTATTAAACAGTAGATCGATGTTCTTTCCTTGCAGCTGTTTCCCATTGTCCGAGACGATTGCTGCTGGAATGCCAAAGCGACAGATGATATGTTCCCAGATGAACTGAAACACGTCCTTGTCGCGGATATGTCTTAATGGTGCGGCTTCCACCCATTTAGTAAAGTAATATGTAGCCACAATCAAATACTTTCTCTGTCCCGACCCTACATGTAGTGGTCCCACAATATCGATTCCCCACTTAGCGAAGGGCCATGGACTGATTACTGAGTTTAATGACACTGCTGGTGCATGTATTTTCTTTCTGAACTTTTGTCACTCGTCGCAAACTAATGCCATGTGTTTTGCATCCTCATTAATGTATGGCTAAAAATACCACATTGTCTTGGCTCTGGCCGATAGACTTTGACCCGAGATGTGATTGCCTGCGGCACCATAATGTAGTTCATTCAAGATTGAGTGCCCCTCTTCTTTGCTCAAACATCTTAAGAGTGGTCCTAAATAGGATTTTATGTATAAGATACCGTCTCGCAATTCATAGGCTGATTCCTTGATTTTGATCTTGTTGATCTCAGGTCGTCCCTTTGGTAGCTCTCCCGTCTCCAGGTATTGATGGATGGGCTTGCGCCAATCACCATCCTCGTACTTATCAGCCGTGGTTACGACCACGTACACCTTTGTGTTTATTGCTTCGGGTATTGTTTCTGGTATGGATGGCATCAACAGTCTCATGACTCGGATGCCTTCAATACTTGGGTCTGTTAATATTGAAGCGATGTAGGCTAAAGCGTTCAATTGTCGATTGTCTTTTCTACAAATGTGTCGAAACTTGATGTCGGGGATCTGGTCGATGTAAAATTGGGCGAGATCCCGATGCTTTTGTAGTATTGGATCGTGAATAGTGTACTGCCCACCAATCCGTCGAATCACCAACTGAGAATCGCTAGTTAGCCTTACATCACGAATTCCAAGTTACACAATTATCCGTAAATCATGTATCACAACTTCATATTCAGCGACATTGTTTATTTCCTTGAACCCAAGCCTAAACGAGTGGACCATCTTCTTTCCTTTTGGTGTAGTGAAGACTAATCCTAGGCCCGACCCATCTAAAAAAAATTCCCATCATGTCGGACTACACGTTTCGAGGAGATCAGATGGATCCTCTCGATCTTCTTCCATGACCGGAATATCCTCAATCTCGTCCTCATCGTCTAGGGGAAAGTCTGTCAGGAAATCATCTACCGCATGTCCTTTTACCGCTATTCTCATTTCATTGAAGATATCATATTGCTTAATTTGAGCGCTCCATTTAGATATCCGTCCCGATCTCACTGCTTTTTCAAGCACTATTGAAGACTTTGTAAGTACCTGAATCCTGTGAGTTTGGAAGTATGTTCGCAGCTTCTGTGTCGCAAATACTAAGGCGAGTATTAATTGTTCAATTCTGGTGTAGTTCTTTTCTGCCTGGTTCATGGCCTTTCTTATGAAATATACCGTTTTTCTTCTACTCCGACATTTTTGATTAGGACTGCACTTATGGCATAACTAGTTGCCCCGAGGTATAGGGTAACCACTTCATCGTGCTCGGGCATTTGTAGTACGGGAAGGCTTGCGAGATGTAGCTTGATCTTTTGGAATGCCTCCTCACATTCTTCACTCCATTTAAATTTTTCCCCTTTTCTTAGTATCCCGAAGAAATCTTTACATTTGTCCGACGATCCTGAAATGAATCGCCCCAATGCTGCCAAGTTCCCCTTTAGCCTTTGTACGTCATTTACTGTTATCGGAGATGGCATTTACAAGACATCCCTGATATTGTCGGGATCTGATTCTATACCCTCGCCAGTGATTATGTATCCCAAGAATTTAATCGAAGTTACCCAAAAGGTGTACTTAGCCGGGTTCACTCTCATTTTGTATTTTTTCATAGTTTGAAAGATTTCCCGAAGGTCATCGATGTGGCTAGATGCCACCCTGCTCTTCACCAACATGTCATCCACGTACACTTCAATAGTGTTGTTTATTTTGTCTTCGAACATGTCCTCTACTAATCTTTGATAAGTTGCGCCTGCATTTTTTAACTCGAACGGCATCTTGGTGTAACAATATAGTCCTCTTGGTGTAAAGAAAGACGTGTTTTCTTGATCCTCGGGTGCCAAGGGAATCTGATTGTACCCCGAGTACTCATCCATTAATGTTATCGCCTTGTACCCTACTATGGATTATACTAGCTGATTGATGTTGGGGAGGGGGAAGGTATCCTTCGGGCAGGCCTTGTTCAAGTCTCTAAAGTCGATGCAGATCCTTACGCCTCCATTTTTTTTGGGGACTATCACCATGTTTGATATCCATTGCGGGTATTGTGCCTTTCGAATGATTCCATCCACTTGTAACTTTTTTAATTCAGCTTCTACCGCCGCTTGTAACTCGGGAGCAATTCTGCGCATTTTTTGTCGGATCGGCCTGAACTTGGGATCTATCCTGAGGTGATGGCAGCATACCCCTGGGTCAATCCCCTCCATATCCTGCATTTTCCAAGAGAACACATCCATATGTTCCCGTAGAAGAGCTATTAGTTGTTCTGCCTGCTCTTCTGATAACAAGGATCCAATTCTGACTATTTTTGGTTCTTTCTTGGACCCTAAATTAACCTCCCGAGTAGATTCTAGGGCCGATAAGTTTGGCTTTGGATCCTTGATTGGTGTCGGCTCCTTTGATTTCTATAAGATCCCTTTCTCACCTACCTCATAGGTCTTGATCGCATGTACAATTACTTTTTCTAGTTCTTCCCCGGCCTTGACCTCCTTAGCTTTGTTCTTTTCTCCTCGTATCCTAGATCGCATGTCTTCATTCTGTTGTACAGCAACTTGCATGCACTTCCTTGCGGCCTGTGTATCACCTACCACTTCAACAACACCTCTGTAGATGGGAAACCTCAACTTCTGGTGGTAAGCCGACGCTATTCCTTTAATACCTGCAATCCATGGTATCCCAATGATTTCCTCGTATGGTGACACAATATCAACGACACATAAGGTAGTGAGGGTATCCAGATATCCTTCCCCGTCTGAGACCCGAAGCGTGACTTCTCCTTTTGGTATAGTTATTGTCCCGTTGAAGCCGTAAATCCGGTAGGGAGGCGCAATTAGGATATTGTCGGACAAGTCTATCCTTTTAAATGTATCATAAAATAGGACTTCGACCGAGCTCCCACTATCCACTAATATTCTCTTTACTCCCCATTCTTTAATGAGTAAGGTGATGACTAATTGGTATCCATGTGCTTGGCCGTTCATCGGGACATCCTTGGCAGAGAACGAGATTGGTTGCATCATCCATGCCTCCATGGGAAAGGTTTTGGCTACGCTGAAGATTTCTTTCCCCGCTTTATCCCTCTTATGGATTATTGACGTGATTCTTGTTCCCAGGTCCATACTTTGGGTAGCAGAGTGCGAGATTATGTTGAATACAAATTGGGTTCCCCGATCAATCCTAAATTGGTGTACAGGTACGTCGGCCTCCGATGTTTCCTGCTTGAAAAACTTCCTTAGATATCCATCTCGGATTAGATGTTGGACTATGTCTTTGACCTATCGACAGTCATTGGTCGAGTGTCCTCGGTACTGGTGATAATGACAAAACTTGGGATGATTCTTTGTTTCATCAAATTGTATTCCTCGGGTCATCGGGTATCTGATATCATTTCTTTTTTCCACCTCTTTGAAAATTTCCTCCAAGGGTGCATTCAATGTTGTGTACTGTCTCGGCTAGTTCCTGGGTCTTTTTCCCTTCTCGACCCACTCCTTCTTCCCTGTGAATTTGTGTTGCGGTACCGCTCTCTTCTCGGTCCGCTTTGGAATTTCTTGTGGCGCTATTTCTACTGCTGCACTGGCTTCTTGCACTCCCCTAGGCTGTGTTCCTTCTTGTATTTCTAACAAAACAATGTAATGTTCCTGCATCTTTCGCATCTCCTTCAATGTTTGTGGTTTTTCGGTGAACATTGTTATCCATATAGGATCTGTTTTCCCAAGAGAATTCTCGAACCCGAAGATCTGTTGGTCCACGGTACTTTGCCGATGTCGGTGCACAATTTCCTCCACCTGTCTGTCAGAGACCTCAAAGGTTCCGTGAACCTTCTTGCCAAAGTGAACAATTTGTTTACCCTTGGACAGGAAATACTGTTATGCATGTAAGTTTCTAGGAAAGTTTCAACCAACACCCCGTAATTTCCGATGGATCCTACTGGTAGAGTGTAAAACCCGTTTCTTGCTTCTTCCTCTAACTCGCTGGGGAAAAAAAATAGATGACCACGTCACTATTCTTCCATTGTAACAACGACATCATATACATCTTGACATGTTCCACCGCGTCTCCTGTGCCATCAAATCTTGTCGGGAACGTCAGGAGAGTACACTTCGAGGGGAAAGGATCTTGTTCTAGTTTTCGAGTGAAGGGGGTCTTTTTATACTGGCTAATCACTTCCTCCAACTTGTAATCTTCACCATCTCCTTCTATATTTTTGACCATCTCCTCCAATCGCTTGAGCTTGGCTTCAGTTGCATTATCAGATCGCCCACTTTGCTTGGGTAATTCTTCCTCGGTTGATGAGTTTTCGAGTGCACCATACCCTTCCCTTGTTTGGTTTGGATCGGGTATGCGTCCTTGGGGTGGTGGCGTTCGGGTGTACCCTGATCGGGTTCAATTTCCTGATGTGCCTCGGCTCGAGGATCTACTAAATCTCGCCCCTTTATTCCAAAACTGATAATTCTCGTGCTCGAGTGTTATATTTTGCCTCTGTAGCTATCTCATGAACTCTTACTGCCTCCTATGATTTTCCAAAATCTCCATCAATGTCGGGTTTGTACTCTTGTCACTCGAGTGACCATTCAGGTAGTTTGTTGTCTCGGTCAGAGGCGCGGCTGGAGGTGGAATAGGTGTGGTGCTGCTAGAAATACTAGTGGTACAACAGGTGGAATGTATCAGGTCACCCCCATTTTCCCTAGATGGATCTTCCTAAGTATTTCCTCTTCTCGGTTCAGAGCGTTTTGATACTCAGCACGTCTCAGATCTCTCCTAAGGTTAGCCTGCAGTATTAGTGCTTCTTCATCGTCCTCAGTGTCTGATGCAGTTAGTCCATCTATCATGTCCTCGGGTCTCCTCTGACTCGGTTGAATACGGTCCAATGGAGGAAAATCATCGTCTTGTCCTAATTTTACTTCTTCATTAACAGTGGTCATCCCTCTAGTCGGCACTCGCAGTTCCTATGGTTGGTGTTGTCGATTACTCTCTTGCCGCGAGTCTGTCACCCCTTCCTGCATGTTTCCTGCCACAGTTCGGTTCCTAAGAATTCTCCCCGTTCCTGAAGTACTAGCCATCATCTCGGGTATACCTTGTCTTCCAATACTCGCCCCTTCCTACGCCAGCAAAACATAAAAAACCTCACTTTGACCTGTTTTTGAAAAGGTTTATGGACGAAATACGAAAAGAAAAACTCTGACACTCAGGAAAAATCCAACGAAGTATGATTCCTTCAACTTTGATATACTGAACTCAGCAAATTTGGTGGTTTATGGCTAAAAGGACAATTTTTGAGAAAGTGTATTGTTTTGTCGCTTTCGGTACTCCCACCATGCATTAATTATTATTTTTCCTAACATTCCTTGTACTAGAAATCATTAATTGTCCGTACAGCTTGGTCGGAAAGTTTATCTCTTGGTCAAGTTTTGATATGGTGACTTCCTTCAATCGTTTTGCTGGTGTCACCGCCTACACGAGTTACCAGAATGAGATTTTCTCGACTTTTTCTACGAAAGTCATGATATGTTTCAATCACTTTGAAAATTGCTTTGACGAGAAATGGTGTAACAACTGTATAATGTCCTATAAGAATGTTTCAATGGTTGGAATGAGAGTTTAGATTACATAACCAATGATGGACATAAGTATTATTGTGGAAACACATATGTGCATAAATCCTATCCCTTGAACCAAATTTTGCGAACTTTGTTGATCAAGAGAAACCGGAAAAATGGCTTGTTTCCAAGTCCGCGAACTCAGTCCGCGAACTGCCGAACTTCTCATCCCGAGAAATTCTGCTGGAGTTGACAAACTTGTTGTGTGAGAACCAGTCCACGAACCAAGTCCGCGAACCGGCGGAAAGTCTTTGCCTAGATTTTCTGTTGGAGTTTGTAAACTCTGCCCGGTTGCTTAAGTCCGCAAACTTAGTGTGCGAACTTAAGAAGGTTATATATCTGAAGATGATTTCTGAACTTAAACTTATAAAGACTAAGGAATGCAATTTGCAAACCGTGGATATAAAGTTCATGAACCGATTTGAGTGAATCAAATCATCTTTGCTTCAATTGTGTCTTGTGTAGTACATAAGATTTCCTTGCAATTGAACAACTCTCTAACTAGTTCATTTGGATTCATTTGAACTAGTTATGGTGAAGAAGAATATGGTTGGTATGAAATGCTCATATGGCTAAGCTTTTGGTTAACTATTGTTGAACCAACAATGTACACGTTTGGGTACGGTTAACAAACCTAGAAGCATGCATTTCATTTGTGTATAACAAGCTAAGTTTTCGATCTAACGGTTGAGAAATATTAGCTTGAATCTAAATCAGGTTTTCATCTAACGGTGGATATTGTTTGCTTTGTGACCAAAGCGAAACCCTGATTTGAAAGACTATATAAATGAGACATCTAGTATTGTAAAAATAATCCCCACACTTCACGTGTGATACTAGTTTGCGTGCTAGAGTCTTTTATCCTTTAACCTTTGGTTTCCTTCTTCTAAGACCAGGTTAACGAATTAAAGACTTCATTGGGATTATGAAGCCAGACCGATACTACTTTTATAGTAGTTGTGTGATCTGATCTTGCATCTTTTATCGTACAAGTACAATCATATTGATTGGCTTGAGATTAATATCTCTGATAGGAAAGATATAAAAAGTAGTCACAAACATCTTCGTCTCATTGTTTGTGATTCCGAAACATCTTGTTTCGCTACCATACGATTAAGATTGTTGTGAGGTGATTGATTTATCTAGGCTGTTCTTCGGGAATATAAGACTGGATTATCAATTGGTTCCTGTTCACCTTGATTATTATCAAAATACGGAACAAAAACTTTAGGTTTTTTCTGTGGGAGACAGATTGATCCTTTGATAGACTTGTCTGTGTGAGACAGATTTGTTTATTGTCAAAGCCTGTGATTTTGGGTCGTAGCAACTCTTATTTGTGGGTGAGATCATCTAAGGGAATCAAGTGCGCAGTATCCTGCTGGGATCAGAGGCGTAAGGAGTACATGATGCGTGTCGTAACCACAACAAATTAATTAATGTTTTTCCACCTAATTAACAAGTAATATAGTGTAGTCAAGTTCGTTCCCACGAGGAGCAAGAAATTTTTAGTTGTAAAGTTGTCACGAAAGGGGGGGGTGGTGGTTTGGTTTTGAAAAGAAAAAGAAAATAAACAAAGCAATCAAAAGTGTATGTTGAAACCAATAAGAGAGATTAGATCAAGGAATCCTTATTCATTGCAAAACAATAAATCAAGTTATGTTCTTTTCCACTTTTTATTAGTCACAGATTATCACCAACCGTAGGTAAAGCAGCTAGCTCAGTGCTAAACCCCTAAATCCCTAGTATCACCAGATATGGAAGTTCTCGACTACCGGATTCTATTCACTAAACCACCTAGTAGTATCTTACTCAAGATGTAATTTAGTTAAACGCATTAAGATTTATGAATTTATTAGGTTGATATTAGTAGTTAGACTCTTAGCTCAAGGTCTACTTGCTAACGTTGTTTTCACACACAATTGCTCCACGAAATCCCTCCGCAAGGTCTCGTGTTTGCTACTTGTGTAAAGAGTCAAGAAACGATTACTTATCCCCTAACTTTCACTAGCTTGAGATCAATTAACAAATCTATCAATCAACCATGAATGTATAAACATTCCTATTAGTAAAAACAAACGATAATCATGTGAAAAACTTCAAAGTAGATTTAAAAACAAAAATCAAAACATGTTAAGAACTAGGAATTCATCCTCAATCAATAAGAAAATTAGCTACTCATGTTTTTGAAATTCACACAAATAATTAAAATGAGAATTTTTGAAGTTCACACAAATAATTAAAAGAAGAATTTTGAAAAAGTAAGAAAAAACACAAGTGTTGTGTGTGTAAAAGTGTGTAGAGAACTTCTCTATTTATAGGCTTCAATTTCCTAGCAATCCTCTTAGGAATAGAATCCCTTTCCATTTGTAAGTCTTCTTTCCAAGTCCTTGTCTTCCTCAAATCTTCCATCTTCCTTTCCAAATTCAAGTCCAATTCCTCAAACCCATAGATGAGTCTAGAAAATTCTTCACAAATTCTGCTACTTTTGGGTCGCCGGAAAAATCCTTGTACCACCGGAATTCGGCCGGAAAAGTCATCGCCGTCACCTGAGTTCTGCTTCCGGTGGAGGAATATTACGTCAAGATTTTGTTAGACTTAACAGTCATCCTGGTCAATCTGTTAGTCAGCGGGTCAAGGAGAAGAGAGAGTCAGCTTCTTAGTCAGTCGCCTAACTCAGGGCTGAGTAGTCTGAATCACCGAGTCAGACTAACGAGTCACTGGGTAAACTCATCAGAACTGAACTGAATTCCAGCCTAGTTCTGTCTGTATTTTGGTTATCTCCAGCCAATTTCAGGCTTTTATGTTCTTCAATTCCTGCACAATTCTTAGGCATACATGTACTCATTCAAGCACATCACCAGCAGAGCTTTTATTCATTCAGCTCTTGCATCTGTTGTGAGACCTCTCAGCTCAGCACCACCAATGTTACATCATTGTCCATTGCAACCATCTCAGGCCACAGCTCCAACTCTTGCTATATTTGAGCTCAAAACCCTTGTTCTGTACCACCAACAATGTCTAGCTGACTGCATCTGAGCCATAAACCAAATTTCATCTGCAAGGAGTTACATCCATACCAATTTCTCTATTCCCAGCTCATCTATTTCTTGCACAACAGCAGCTTGTCACTCTCTTACTATCAACAACATCAAATTCTTCTTCCCTTGAGTTTAATACCACCACTGCTTCAACAACTCCATCTTCCATAGTTCAATCTCGAGCCATTCTTCTATGTCCAGTAAATTCAGTCAAAACCCATCTCAAATTGCAACTCTATCTTCACAGTGGAAACAGCAAGACCACAAATCATCAATACCTTCATCTGATTTCTTAGATCGACAACAACATCTTTTAAATTTATGCAATCTAGTCTCAAATCCCCTTTTACTCTTCCAAGTCTTCCATGAATGCAACAAATTCACTTTCTTCTCTTCTCTATTTGGATTCATCATTTTCACAGGACAAAAGCCATTTTCTATTTATTCTCTGAATTTCTTCATAACACCAACAGCAACTCAAACTCAGCTTCTATTTCCGTCTACAATCGAACTGTTAAAACCTCAGACCACCACCATTCTTCTCCCTGTACTTCAATTTCAGAAATCCATCTATTTCATGTTCTTCCTTTGTCTCGATTTGATCTATTCCTGCTGTTCTTGAATCCATCTCTTCTTCTACTCGATTTCAACAGCACCAACACAAACACTAATTTCTTCATTATTATCTCATTCACTAACAGCTCGGCTTCGATCTAACAGCTTGAGTTATAACTGTCGGAGAATCTCACAGATACACCATCTCCAATCTATGGATGTTCCATTATCTTCTCTATCTTGGATTCAGTCTCTCAATTTCACCTCTCGGTTCTGCTTATGGCTACGCATATTTTCTTCCTTCCCAATTTCAGGTGTAAGGAACAAATAAGAGTAATGAGACACTCTCTCGATTCTAGGGTTAAAAATGATTGGAGTTGATTTAGACACCCCATTGTATAAGAACCACCCAACTGGAAAACCCCTTATCTTCAGCTTGACTGTATTTAGTACTCCTCCAAATAGAGTTGCCCCTTAACCTTGATTGTCCTCCAGATAGTATTCGCCCATGAAATGACAATTTTTTCTTTTTGCTCTTATTGGATGATTTCTTCTTTTCATCCGCATGACTCCAGAGTAGCTATAAAACTCAAAACAAACATAAAATACGTAATTTACAAGAAAAATAGCAAAGAAAGCATAACCAATAGATAATAAATAGGCTGTATTCTACACCCTATCAAATTCCCCAACACTTAGACTTTGCTAGTCCTCGAGAAAATCAAATAAAACCTACTCCAATTTCAAAGCTTTCCAGCGTCGCACGCATCCAAAGAGTTATGAGGACATAGAGTTTCTGCATGCTAGTAATAAGAAGTTAGAAATACCAAAGAACATGTTCTCATTCTTAAATGTTGAGTGGGAAATAACCACACCATAATGAGAGAAACCGTGTTTAAGAGAGATCAATAAGCATTTCGCCTCGACTTCTGCCTCACCAACAAGGGTTTTATGAAATTGCACTTAAAAGAGGTACTTTTAAGGTTCTCACATGTGTGCAGGTAGGAATGAAGAGAGAATTCCTGCAACACGTTGAATGGTGGGAATAACAACTTCCGAAATATTTTAAAAACCCACATCTTTTAACATTTTGAAAAACCATTTTTCTGACGATCTCTAAGAAAGGAAATCAACCACTATTATCGGGGACGAGATTACTTACTCACCTTCACATCTGATTGCCAATTATGATAACACCACTCTCACGGCATCCAATAGAAACGTCTTCGCTCCTCGTCTTCATCTTTTTGGTCTTCGGCTTCGGCTTCAACTATTGATGATAAACTCTAGAACTTCGTAGATCCTTGACAATTTGTAACTCTTTACCTTAAATCCTTGTCGCTTGAAACTTCCTTATATATTTTCCTTCCCCACGGCTTATTAAATAAATAAAAACCAAAAATAATAAAAATTTCTCTTGTCATTTTTTTTTTTGATTTTCCAATTTTTTTTTTCTTTTTATAAAGACAAGAGAAATAAAATACAAAACAAAGTGAAAATAAAACAAACCATAGTCATGGGAAAAGTACTTTACCGCTTGATTCTTCACAACTTGTATCGTCTCGAAATCATAAATTCAATAATTCTCACCTTTTTATTTTCTTTGCTCTTGTAAATAAGTCTTCAACATGTATATGTAAAAATCCGCTCATTATATGTTGCTTTACTTGGATATGAAATTTACTCTTTTCTTGTTCCATTGCTTGTAAACCTTGAACTTTTTCAACTTTCCTTGTAGATTTTTGATGTCGCTCCCTTGTTGATGATGATGGTGTTTCTATGGATCCGTTTTTGTCTAGAGAGAGAATGGTGCTAACTGCAAATCGAACTACAAGAAGGAGGCTTTCATCTATAGACGTCACCCTCATGATTGACAAAATTAGCACTCAAGAGATCAAAGAGTAGTGATTCTATTGGTGGGAGGTTGGGTAGCTCACCATTCTACCCGGAATTAACATACGGTGACGGACACTCAAAAGAAAGCTCTTTAGTTAGCTACAAAGAATTTTTGGTCGGTTCCTCACATGATATAAATACGGGTAGTCTCCACTATTGATTGATCAGCAACTCTAATAATGCATGTCTCCCTGCTCCTAATCTGCATCACCGGCATGATTAAATCCATTATTTAACACTCTAACAAGCAAGAAATCCGAACGTAGTTCCCTAACACTTCCAAGTTCAGTTATGTCGGATAGAATTCTCTATGTAAACATACCTAGAAGTATGCTAGTGACTCTAAAATCTCTAAATGTTGGAGGTTTTATGCAATTTTTTTTAAATAAATGCTTTACCACTCCCCCACACTTAAACCTTACATTGTCCTCAATGTAATTGAATCCTCCTAGTAAAGTCAAGGTGGGAAATCTTAACATGATATGGAACAAGAAAAAATAAATAAACAAAGCAAAAGGTAAGAAATACAAAACCTATGGGTTGCCTCCCATTAAGCGCTTGTTTTAAAGTCGACGGCCCGACTTATCTCTTTCTTCACATTACTCCTCCAGAGGGATTGGATCTTCAAATGAAAGTTCATCCACATTCACATATGCGATGTTATCGTAGTATGGCTTCAATCTATGGCCGTTGACCTTGGAAACCGAGTTGTCTCTAAGACTAGTAATTTCAACTGCACCATAAGGAAAAATATTAGTAACAACATATGGTCCAATCCAATGGGACCTTAACTTTCCAGGAAATAGTTTAAGGCGAGAATGATATAAAAGGACTTTTTGTCCCACTTCGAAGCTTTTATGAGAAATCATCTTATCATGAAAAAGATTGGTCTTTTCCTTGTAAATATGGGAACTCTCGTATGCATCATTACATATCTCCTCTAGCTCATTTAGTTGTAACTTCCTTTGCTTCCCCGCTTCGTCATACTCCATGTTGCACTTCTTTATCGCCCAATAAGCCTTATGTTCAAGTTCAACCGTAATATGACAAGCTTTACCATAAACCAACCGATATAGAGACATTCCAATTGGTGTCTTGTACGTCGTTCTATACTCCCAAAGTGCATCATTAAGTTTAAATCTCCAATCTTTCCTTGTCGTATTCACCGTTTTCTCAAGAATGGACTTGATTTCCCGATTTGAAATTTCCGCTTGTCCACTAGTTTGTGGATTATAAGGCGTACCAATCTTATGTGTAATGTTTTACTTATTGAGGAGAGCGTGGAAAGATTTCTTGAAATGTGAACCTCCATCGCTTATCACCACTCTTGGTATACCGTGCCTAGTGAATATGTTTTCTCTTATAAAATCACAAACAACTTGAGAATCATTAGTTTTGATGGCTTTAGCTTCCACCCATTTCGAAACATAATTCACCGCAAGAAGTATATAAAAATTTCCATTTTAATTGACAAAAGGGCCCATAAAATCGATAACCCACACATCAAAAATCTCAACGGTGAGAATTGGTGTGAGTAGCATTTGATTTCGAGCACCCAGATTTCCCGTTCTTTGACACCTATCACAAGATTTACAGAAAATATGTGCATCTTTAAACAAGGTGGGCCAATAAAATCCACTCTCGAGAACTTTGAGAGCGGTACGTTCAGAACCAAAATGGCCACCACAAGCAAGAGTGTGATAAAAAGAGAGAATATATTGAAATTCAGAATTAGGCACGCACCTTCGTATCATTTGATCCACGCCATATTTCCATAAGTATGGTTCATCCCACACATATTGCTTGGCTATCTTTTTAATTTTCATCTTTTGGAAGTCAGACATTGTATTAGGTACCTTCCTTGTCACCAAGTAATTCACCATATCCGCGTACCAAGGTGTAAAATTTTCCAAGGAGAAAAGTTGTTCGTCCGGAAAGCGGTCTTGTAATGGAAGTTCTTCTTGAGACATAACAAGTCTACTAAGATGACCCGCAACGGTATTCTTCATACCTTTTTTGTCTCGAATTTCTATGTCGAACTCTTGTAGCAATAGGATCCATCGGATTAGCCTTGGCTTAGCTTTTTTCTTCTTTATTAAGTATTTAAGTGCGGCAAGATCATAATATACAATAACCTTTGTGCCCACCAAGTATGATCGAAACTTTTCCAATGCAAAAATTATAGCCAATAACTCCTTCTCCGTGGTAGAATAGTTGATTTGTGCATCATTAAGGGTCCTCGATGCATAATAGATAACATGGGACAATTTGTCCATTCTTTGACCCGAAACGTCTCCAACCGCATAATCACTAGCATCACATATTAATTAAAATGGAAGATTCCAATCCGGTGATTTGATAATTGGCGCACTTGTTAACATTGCCTTCAATTTTTCAAAGGCATCCTTGCATTCCTTGTTGAAGTCAAAAGGTACCTCCTTTTGTAATAACTTGCACATCGGCATGGATATTTTGGAGAAATCCTTGATAAACCGCCTATAAAAACCTGCATGGCCAAGAAATGAATGGATTTCCATCACCGAAGTGGGATATTGTAAGTTCCTTATTAAATATATCTTTGACTTGTCCACTTCGAGCCCTCGAGAGGACACAATGTGACCAGGTACTATGCCATGGTTTACCATAAAATTACATTTCTCCCAATTAAGGACGAGGTTTGTGTCTATGCATCGTTTAAGAACTAGTTCAAGGTTGTCTAAACAACTATCAAAAGAATTGCCATAAACACTAAAATCATCCATAAATACCTCGATGATGCACTTCATATAATCCGAGAATATACTTACCATGCATCTTTGGAAAGTAGACGGTGCATTGCAAAGACCAAAGGACATCCGTCTATATGCAAAAGTTCCAAACGGACAAGTGAAGGTAATTTTCTCTTGGTCCTCCGGTGCAATAACTATTTGATTGTAACCCGAATAACCGTCCAAGAAACAATAATGTGTATGTCCCGCTAACCGCTCCAACATTTGATCAATGAAAGGTAAAGGAAAGTGATCCTTTCGGGTTGCGGAATTAATCTTCCGATAGTCAATGCAAACCCTCCAAACGGTTTGAACTCTTTTAGGAACAAGTTCATCATCTTGATTTCTAACAACCGTAACACCAAAATTCTTTGGCACCACTTGTACCCGACTAACCCACTTGTTATCGGAAATTGGATAGATCACCCCCGCACTTAGCAATTTGAGTATCTCTTTATTCACAACCTCCATCATGGGAGGATTAATCCTACGTTGAGCATCACGTACCGGCTTCACGTTCTCTTCCATTAGAATTTGATGCATGCACACGGATGGACTAATGCCTTTGATGTCTGTAATTGTCCACCCAATAGCCGTTTTGTGCTCTTTCAAAACTCTAAGCAAACGTTCTTCTTGTACCAGTGTGAGGTTCTTTGTAATAATCACCGGAAGCTCATCTTCATCTCCCAAGAAAGCATACTTCAAATGGTTCGGAAGTTTCTTCAATTCTAGCTTAGGCGCCTTCACAATATATGGTACAAGTAATTCATCATCCACGAGTAAATAAATATATGAAACATTACCCTTTTTAGCTTCTTGCAATGCCGTCAAGGAACCACGCATCTCCACCAATTACTTGGAGATTTTAACATCCAAATTAGACAAGTCGTGGACGTCCAATTCAATGCTCTTTTGCAACACCACCTCAAGTTCGTCCTCTTGACTCAATTCCACCATTTGTTGCGCTAACGAACTAAACACATCAATGGAGTAAGTTGAATGCACATCACTTGGGTAGCGCATGGATTCAAATATGTTGAAGTGTATTATCTCCTTATCGAATTCCATAGTAAGTGTACCCTTATCAACGTCAATCTTCGTCTTTGCGGTCTTCATAAATGGCCTCCCAAGAAGTAAAGAAGTAGATGACCGATTCTCATTGTTGTCCATATCCACCACGAAGAAATCAACCCGAAAAATTAGCTCATTCACTTGCACTAGCACGTCTTCTACAAGTCCCTTAGGGATATATGTTAGACTTGTTTGCTAATTGGATAATAACTCTTGTCTCTTTCAAAGGTCCAAGATTCAAGGAGTCATATATATCGGCCGACATTACACTTATGGAAGCTCCCAAGTCAAGTAAAGCATGTTCAAACCTTTTTGTACCAATAGTAATTGGCACCGCGAAACCACCGGGATCCGTGCACTTTGTAGGCATCTTCTTCAATAGTATAGCCGACGCACTCTCGCCAACTTTAGTAATTTTATTATCAAGCAACCTATCCTTCTTTGTGCATAATTCCTTCATGAACTTAGCATACCTTGGAATTGTCTTGATGGCCTCTATGAATGGGATGTTAATTTCGATCTTCTTGAAGATATCCATAAGTGCCTTGTCTTGAGATTTTTTCTTAGATTTAGCAAAACGACTAGGAAAATGAGGTGGATTAGTGAAAGTAGGAACCGTTTCCCTAGATTGGTCGATTGGTGTTGAACTCTCCTTTGGTTCGGATTCCTCCTTGTCTTTGACTACCTCTTCACTAGATTCTTCATGGTGACTTGGACTCTCCACTTGTCTTCCACTTCTTAAAGTAACCGCATTAACATCCTCTCCTGGGTTCACAAATGGTTGTGAAGGAAGCTTTTTGGATGCTTGAGATTTCATTAATTTTATATCGATCGCCAATTGTCCCACTTGAGTTTGTAAATCCTTGATTTCCGAACTGTTTTTTTGTTCCAAAGCCTTCATTTCCGAATCGGTCTTTTGTTGGTTTTTTTGTAACATAGAAGTGAGACCTTGCATGCTTTGCATTATCACATTGAACTTGTCATCATTCGAAGAATCTTGCTCCTTGACTTGTTGTGGTTGTAATTGTTGTTGAGGTTGGAAGCGTGATTGTTGGAATCCGCGTTGTTGCACATATGGATTAGGAGTCGCCGCTTGCTTAGTCGCATAACTAAAGTTAGGATGATCCTTCCAACCGGGATTGTAAGTATTGGAGTATGGATCGTACCTTGTCCTTTGATTTGGATATAAAGCATTTACTTGTTCGGTCTCATCATCCGGAATAATTACCGCGGCCATTCGTTGCATTACTCTTTCCATGTTCCCCATCCTTTGTTCAAGGTATGATGATGAATCACTAACTTCATGCACTCGCCTAACCATTGGTTCTTCTCTTGTGTAGAATTGTTGCGAGTTCGCGGCCATATTCTCCATCAACTCGGTAGCTTGGGCCACCGTCTTGTTCATTAGTGCACCACCACCCGTGGCATCAAGAAGAGATCTGTCACTTGGTTGGAGAGCTTCGTAGAAGTATTGGAGTATCATAACACCACTGAATTGATGGTGTGGACATCTTGCCAGCAATCTCTTGTATCTCTCCCAACATTCATACAATGACTCTACCACATTTTGCTTTATCCCACAAATCTCCCTGCGAATTTGAGTAGCTTTTGAGGCAGCAAAATATCTCTCGAGGAAAAGTTTCTTCATCCCATTCCATGTGGTGATACTTCCGGAAGGCAAATAATACAACCATTCGCGATCTGACTCTATGGACAGTAGTGCTATCTCAATAAATGCACCACCAGATCCAGGAATTTCAGAATTCTCTTCCATGACTGATTTAATAAAATCTGTAGAAGAAATTTTATCTAAACCTCCACCAGGTTTATAATCCCTTGAAGTGTTTTCAGGGCTTGAAAGAAGCTTGAGAGCTTATCTCTTGATGTTGAGTTATACCTCCAGAAAGAGCAAGAATCTCTTGGCAGGCTAAATCAAGTTATGATGAATAATATTCATGTTGAGGTTGATATTGATTTACTAATCAGTGAGCGCAATGCTCCTCCTCTGTGTAATCCAATTAGTTGTGATAAACTAAACGAATTACAAGAGGAGTTTAAATCTCAGTTATCTGAGTGTATCACCTCAAAGCATGAATTGATTCGTTGCTCAATTCCTGATACTTCCTATCAAGATAGTAGTATTGTCTTCTTTTATGAAGAATCTAGGACATCTGTTTTTATCAAAAGAGTTTCCCTTCACAGTACTAAAAACTATCTGCAGAAACTGTTTTTTATTAGTTGGAAAACAAGAAATCAGAAACACAAATCTTTTTGGGTTCTCTTAAAGTTCTTTGATAAACTTATAAAAACAGTTCCTTGGGTGTTTCTCAACACTAAAA
The DNA here is from genome assembly GCF_003573695.1 of Papaver somniferum. NCBI lineage: Eukaryota > Viridiplantae > Streptophyta > Magnoliopsida > Ranunculales > Papaveraceae > Papaver > Papaver somniferum. The sequence continues at coordinate 183,441,398 of NC_039359.1, forward strand.
CATTTAAGAGTTGTTGGAAAGAAACTCTTTCTTGGTCCCATGGTGAGCAAGACATTGTTCACCTCAACACAACTTTTTGTGTTGAAAGTGCATCCTCACCAAGAAATTCCCTGCTATGTATACGGTGAGGGAAGCACAACAACTGGGGCGCACAGATTATATTCGGTAAGGATGTAGAATTCAATTGGACTTTTCTAAAAAGGTATGTCTGTAAAATTGAGAAATTTTTATGTTTTTATTACTTGTTTGAGTACTTATAATGATCTATGTACCTTGTTTATCGTTCATTTCCACCTAACTTGATCTGTGTTTGAGGTTCTTATATGTTTAGGTTTGAAAACATTAGTTCGGGATGTTTGGCCTTCATGGTACACATACCAAGTATGCATAACATTATTTAAAACCAAACTCCAGGGGTTTAAGTTCGCAAACCCCGTCTGCATACTACTCTAGGATACGAAAATTCGTTTGCAAACCCGTATGCATACTTGACGTCGATATTCGGCAAACTTGTTTTGGCCGTAACTTCTTCGTCCGAACTCGGATTGACCTCATTATTTTTGAACTCTCTTCCTCTTTTAATTCTATTCAAAATGAAGATGAGAAAACTTTATTTTGGGTGAGTTAAGATTGGTATTTGTCCTGTATCTTGTTTTTGAGTATTTTGCTCCGTTTTGTTGCACTTGTTCCACTTCTCTTGAACTTGGGCACTTGGATTCTTGGAGTACTACTCTTCTAATCTAATTTTTAGCTTTTAAAAGAATGTTTTTGGTGAATCACAAAGAAGGAAGTTCAAGAATGGGTAGTAGTACGCATAGCTATTGGATTCTTGAATGTTCACAATCATCCTTTGTGAACTATGGTGCATAGTCGTTATTGACTTTGTATGATCTTCTTTGTTAAGAAAATCTTTTTATACGCTTTTGGTAGCTATTATTGGTGTAAATCCATGCGAAAAAGATTGATTCTACCCTATAAGGACAAATCATCTTATATGTGCATTACGAGTTTGTCTTGATGCGTAGGAATCTTCTTATGAGAATTTATTCATGTTTTTTTGAAGAATAACTAGAGTTTGGAATAGCCATTATTGTGATTACACATAGCTTTGTCCAACGTTTTCATCTTCATGCTTTTAGATTTATTTGGTTTAAATTCTAAAATATTTGGAGGATGATGGTTTGCAGTATTTAATCTTTATAATTTGTTATATTGCAATTTGTTATGGGATGTTGGTGTTTACGTCCGTGAACTATGTTGTCCCATATTTTTTCAAAAGTAAAGTCGTTCATGATCGGTATTCATGTATTGATTTAAGGATGAATATACTTTTGACATATATAAAAGTTAAGCCTATATTGTTAATTCTTTGATGGAAGATAGGTTAAATCTTTTGTGTTCAAGGATTATGTCTATTAAATATCGTTTTGCAAATAGTGATGGAAGATAGAATGAATCCTTGTGTATTCGACAGTATTTATCTTCACTGATCCAAATTCTATGTAATACTGTGAGGCTCCGTAATGTGTCTTATGTTGAGCACGATACAACCAAGTTGATTAATTTTTGGTTAACTTTGTTGGTTGTTCTGTAAGGTACTTTATGTTGAGCATTCTTGAACTAAATTAATCATCTTGTTTGGTTATTTAGTTATTGCTCCATAATTCTTTTTATGTTGATCAAAATAAATGACAATTAAATTGATTACTTTTGTAATTAGTTTGGTTGTGTATTCCAATTAGATTAATTATGGGTTCTCTTGTAATTAATCTAGTTGAGTATTTTCATACTCCGTAAGATTCCTCTTATGTTGAGTATATGAACGACTATCCTATTCATTTTCTAATGGTTATGTTAGTTGTATACTCCGTAAGTTCTCTTATGTCGAGCATAATCAATTAGTTGATCACTTTTGTGTTTAATTTGATTGGGTATTCCGATTAAATTAATCATGGGTTTACTTGTGATTAATTTGATTGAGTTTTTGGATATAGAAAATCATTCTCATGGTTTTTAGTGTCCAATAAAAATCCTTCTTTTCTTTTGAAATTAAGGTCTCTCTTGTTGTTCCCTTGGGAATGAAATCTAATGGGGGAGAGTTCTTTCGAACTTGTGCTTAATGGTCATATCTTGAGGGGTGTGCGGCTGTGTTATTTTAAAGGGGTTATCTTGTATATTTAAACTCCTTTATGAATGCTATTAGCTTCGGGTATATAATTTCATTTAAATTAGATGGTATGTATTTTCTTTTAGTCATGAAATGTCTCTTACGGAAATTTCATTATGATCCCGTTCTTGTACCTTTGTCAATTTTATTGACAAAAAGGAGGAGAATTAATATGTAGTTCACACTACAAATACATATGGTTTTTGGATCATTGTGTAAGGGGAGTGGTTTCCATGTGAAATGGAGTATTGACTAAGGGGTAGTGATACATGTCACTATAGTATTATTGTTGAAGTTGTGATACAATTGGACTTTGACACTGTGTAATAAAATTATGATACTGTATGAAATGATCGAGACCGATGCTTTCTCATTGTTATAGCTGTTAAGGTTTTTAATTGTGTTGTAGTAAAAGATTCGTTGAGACTCGTGAAAGCAATAGATTTTATACTTACAAAAATTTAAAAAAAACTAAGAGAACTTAATGCAAAATTGATTTCAAGATATTAAAAATTACCAAGACATTGATTCCACTATTACACATGAATAAATGATGGTAAATAACCCAAAACTCTAATTATCTTTTAAGTCCCTTATTTTCTTAACTCACAAATAATCAGGAAAATTCTCAAATATCAATTGTATTCCCTAAGCATAGATTATCAATTGACTAAACAAAGTATAACCTATCATATTGAATCACAACTAATTAAGAAAATTATGCAAACAATTTAAAACTCTGCAAAAGCAGTGATTGAGTGAATTATAAATTATAAATTAGAGACAATAAAATAGTTACCAATTATTCAGGCGTAAATAGCTTCCTCATTGCCTTGGTTGTGGGAGAATTAGCTCATCATCATGTTGGAAACATGCTCAAAAGTTGATTTCATTGCTCAAAGATGGTTTACAAATGATGAAATGGGAGAAAAATTAATAAAACCGGTTTTGTAACACTTATGTTTGTTACAAACCAGATGTTACAGAGAACGATAAATGAAAACTGTCATTGTCACTGTAGCTATACGACCCACTGGTGTTTGTCGTTGTCACTGTTGATGAACGACTGTTCTCTTGCGTCTTATGTTCTTCATGCACCAGAAAAGATTTTTCCTGCAAGTGATCGTCCCGACTCTGTGATGCTCTGAACTTCTCCCAATTCTCTCTGTCCCCTTGTATGTTCACCCTATCAACTTATATAACCTCACTGCGCATAAATCTCCCATCATAACTGCATATAATCTTCCATTACTCGGCTTTGAAGAGAAATATTCTCGGGAATATTTTCTTCCCAAATTTAACTCCACATGTTGTTTTCTCGTGACATAAGACACCCAACACGTTGAGTCATCATCCAGAAGTGGTATAACACGGAGCAGGCACAATAAAACCTCTCGATCACACACATAGAACTCGGAATGGACTAACTATAACCCGTGGCACTTTGTTTCCTTCTCTCAGTTTATCTAACCAAATTCAATCGAACCAAAGGCCTTTACCAAGCCTGATAAGCCCAATAAAGTCTTCCCCTGCAGACCCAGCCATTGAGTCTCGCTAAATCATCCCAAATCTCGAAACAGAAATATGTTCTTCTGCTAGCCATTATTTCCCGCCAAAACTGGAATTTTGAACGATGAAGATGGTTAGCCCCATATCCAGAGTAGGGGTGCGAACAGTGACTGGCGCCCTGGGTGCAAATAGTCAATAAGGTTCCCCTTAGTAATTGAGGCGCCTCTTATCCAAACTGAGAGTCCGAATAGAAAATCTCCTCCGGGGTTCCAAATAGCACTTTTTGAGCAACTTTTTCCACACAAGTGTATTTCTCCAAAAACACCTACACAAACATAAAAACACCATAATAAGTACAAAATCAAGCACTAACAATAGAGACACTGAGGACAATTCGACACAAAAAATCCGACACAAAAATGTGTCTGTCAATAGCTACGGATCTTCAACAACGGTGATGCTAAACTTACAACCTTTGGGATCATTGGAGTACTTGGAAGTGACAAAGATTTCGAGGAATGTTGAAGATTAGACATGCGGAATAGGAGCTACTAAAGTTTCTTTATCTTTTTTGTATTCCATATGTATTGATAGTTTTGTCACTAAAATTGACAAAGGGGGAGATTGTTAGAGCACTGATCGGTCGAACTCGCATGCGTTGCTATCTCAAGCATGTTTTTCAATGTTAGTGATCAAAACTATAAGTCTTGATTTCTAGTCTACTATAGTTAAGTCTCGGACTAGGATAAAAAGTATAGTTCAGCTCAAGGACTTCATGGCGATTCATCATACAAGAAGAAGAACTACTCAAGGAACCGGTGGAACTTTTCGAAAAAAAAGGTATGTGAAGACTTGAACTTATATGTCACTCAAAAGTCTATCTACTCTATCTCCTACTTCTTGAGACAAAAAGTCGTATGCTATATATAGACTTAGATTATACACATTTGGTATTTCTAACCGAGTATACCTCACCTATCTATATCTCGAAATATGTGTTGATAAGCATTTCGCTTCGACCATGTTTATCTTTACCTAGTGACGGAAGTCATGATATGTTTCAATCACTTTGAAAATTTCTTTGACGAGAAATGGTGTAACAACTACATAACGTCCTCTAAGAATGTTTCAATGGTTGGAATGAGAGTTTAGATTACATAAACAATGATGGACATAAGTATTTTGTGGAAACACATATGTGCATAAGTCCTATCCCTTGAACCAAAGTTTGCGAACTTTGTTGATCAAGAGAAACCGGAAGAATGGCTTGTTGCCAAGTCCGCGAACTCAGTCCGCGAACTGCCGAACTTCTCATCCCGAGAAATTCTGCTAGAGTTGACAAACTTGTTGTGTGAGTACCAGTCCGCGAACCCAGTGTGCGAAACCAGCCCGCGAGCCGGCGGAAAGTCTTTGCCGAGATTTTCTGCTGGAGTTTGTAAACTCTGTCCGATTGCTTAAGCCCGCGAACCTAGTGTGCGAACTTAAGAAGGTTATATATCTGAAGATGATTTCTGAACTTAAACTTATAAAGACTAAGGAATGCAATTTGCAAACCGTGGCTATAAAGTTCATGAACCGATTTGAGTGAATCAAATCATCTTTTATTCAATTGTATCTTGTGTAGTACATAAGATTTCCTTGAAATTAAACAACTCTCTAACTAGTTCATTTGAATTCAGTTGAACTAGTTATGGTGAAGAAGAATATGGTTGGTATGAAATGCTCATATGGATAACCTTTTGGTTAACTATTGTTTAACCAATAATGTACACGTTTGGGTATGGTTAACAAACCTAGAACCGTGCATTTCATTTGTGTATAAGAAGCTAAGTTTTCGATCTAACTGTTGAGAAATATTAGCTTGAATCTAAATCAGGTTTTCATCTAACGGTGGATATTGTTTGCTTTGTGACCAAGGCGAAACCCTGATTTGAAAGACTATATAAAGGAGACATCTAGTATTGTGCAAAACTAATTCCCACACTTCACGTGTGATACTAGTTTGCGTGCTAGAGTCGTTTCTCCTTTAACCTTTGGTTTTCTTCTTCTAAAACCAGGTTAACGACTTAAAAACTTCAATGGGATTGTGAAGCCAGACCAATACTACTTTTATCGTAGTTGTGTGATATGATATTGCATCTTCTTTCGTACGATTACAATCAGATTGATTGGCTTGAGATTAATATCTCCTATAGGCAAAATATAAAAATTAGTCACAAACATCTTCGTCTCATTGTTTGTGATTCTGCAACATCTTGTTTCGCTACCATACGATTAAGATTGTTGTGAGGTGATTGATTTATCTAGGCTGTTCTTCGGAAATATAAGACTGGATTATCAATTGGTTCCTGTTCACCTTGATTATTATCAAAAGACGGAACAAAAACTTTAGGGTTTTTCTGTGGGAGACAGATTGATCCTTTGATAGACTTGTCTGTGTGAGATAGATTTGTTTATTGTCAAAGCCTGCGATTTTGGGTCGTAGCAACTCTTAGTTGTGGGTGAGATCATCTAAGGGAATCAAGTGCGCAGTATCCTGTTGGGATCAGAGGTGTAGGGAGTACAACTGTACCTTGGATCAGTGGGAGACTGATTGGGCTTCAACTACAGTCCAGTCCGAAGTTAGCTTGGAGTAGGCTAGTGTCTGTAGCGGCTTAATACAATGTGTGTTCAATCTGGACTAGGTCACGGGGTTTTTCTGCATTTGCGTTTTCCTCGTTAACAAAATTTCTGGTATCTGTGTTATTTCAGTTTCCGTATTATATTGTTTTATTTTTATAATTGAAATAATACAGGTTTTGCGTTGGATCATCAATTAGAATAATCCAATCTTTGGTTGTTGATTGTCATTGATTGATACTTGGGTATTGGTATTTGGTACCATCCAAGTTATTCATTGTATTTGATTAGTACTTGTCGTTCTGTTTGAGGAAATCAAATCAAGAGAGAGAGATATAAACTCGTTGATGTACTTTTAATTGATTGAGTCTTGTTGATTCTCTTAAAAGTATATTCGAGTTTTTCCATACATATTGCTAAGAGAAATATTGGGTGGTGTCGTTAGACCCCCGCTTTTTCACTTCTTATCTTCCTAGCTACCTTGTCAGAGCATTAATTTCTCTCGCATCCGATAGACATTTCTTCCATCACATCCGAGCTTTGCCTTTACAACGTGCTTTCCTTCTGGGTTCTTCTGGTATCTCTTTATTTGTGACAAGCTTGAAGAAGATGATTCAGTGCCTCGCTCTTTCCTTACCGTTCGTACGAATTTGCATTGGATTGCTCCACCTAGGTCTGTGGATTATTTACTCCTATAATTACTGAATTTAAGGTTTTCTTAGTCTCGGAATTCAAATTATCCAATTCAATAAATCAATTTTCATCCAATTAAGCTCGGAAGAAGTACTAGCATATTGATCCACATGAGAATTACAGTCTTCCCTATTTTTTATCTAAGTCATAATATTAAAGGCAAAAACTGTAATTACAAGTTATTACCCATGGTCCCCGAATGTCCCGAACCTTTTAGAGAGCTAACGGGAAAACAAAATCTCTAAATCTCTAAAAGTTTAATAGCAATAGGAAAAATAGGCCCCTTACAGGAAACCGTAAAAACCTATTGTTTATGGGTGAAAACTGTTTCTGCTGGTAAATCTGGGTGTATGGGTGAGAAACAAGCCTAAACCTTAAACAAAAGCATTGCACGAGAGTAATTTAGATTCGAGAGATCAATCTGTACAACCCTGGCCTAAACCAAGAAATGGTCGTTCCAGTCTTGCTTCGGTCACAAAGTGAAGGAGAAGGGTTGGTCTTAGGGAGGGAAGCGAAGAAGGTGTTGAGATCAGAATGGTTAATTCTGAAGGTGTGTCTTTTTATGACTTGTATCAGAATTTGGAACTGGCTTGCGAATGTAAGCTATCAGTTCTTTGGTATTTTCTGGATACTGTGTTGTTGTTAACCAAACTGTTGTCGTTTGGTTGAAATAGGTAGAACCTATTTATACAAGTCATATTGAATGCACCCTGATCTCATAGAAAGTGGGAATGATTGAGTGATGGATAAGTGGGATCGTGTGTAAATGTCAGAAAACCATGTTCCATCATGAATGAGACGGGTTAGTTTACACCCACTACTTTTGCCGACACTAACTGCCCTACTTTCTGACACTTTCTTATAATGGGAGTGTTGCACGCCGCACGCTGTAAACCGCCAGACCAATACCTTGATGAGTATCCCCTAGTTTGTGACATGTTTGATGTCTCAAGTGTTTTCTTGGAAAACGTGTAGCGGATTGCTATGTGTGGAAAGTCAAAGTCAGGAGACTTGCGGCAGGAGAATAGAATGTGATACTATTAGGCTTGTCTTGGCTGGTCGCCTAAGACTTGCCACATGCCTGTCAATTCTGTGGCGAATTTGGACGGTTAAGATTGTGATCAATGAGGCAGGGTGGCCATTGATTGTGGCCACATTATGTGGGCGCCTGATAATGGCACAATGGCATGGTTGGCATAGTTTCACATGCCAGTGGAACGGTGGTGCAAGTAGTGCCTGGCATATCCATGGTCGCTAGATTTTGGCACATTGGTGTTAGACCCAAATATGGCTTGGCAACGTTAGTTCTACTTGCCACATCAATGCCAATGCTCTGGGTAACGTGATTAAGCTTGGTTGGCGTAGCAACTTCGCCTAAATTAGGGTTTGGCATACCGAAACCCTAATCAGTGTGTGTGGCATGCGGCCGCGGCATGGTTATGCTTTTTGTGCAAACGGCGCCATAGTCATGCCAAAGGAACTATAGTAAGGCCATAACGTGGAAACGGCCACAAGAGCAAGAGTTGCTATGATATGCGCCATTCCTAGGGTTTCCTGGGTCCCGCATGGCTCGTGGCTTGTTGTGGGGCCCAAAGTGGCGTGATTTCAGCCATAACTGGAAATTAGTGTTTTGGTTAATGCGTCTAAAGCAGAGCCGTGCTTCTGACCAGAAAACCCTAATTTAAGTGTATCATGGCGTTGGCCACGAACAGGAGGTAGGTTAGCACGTAGGGGGATATTTACGGCACATTGGCATGTTTTGGCATGCCGCCACAAAGTGTCATGTTTGTCGTGGTGGAGTGGCATGTTGGCATGCCGCTCAACTTATTGGCGCAACATGGAACGTTTGGCATGTTGGCGCGGTTTTTGGAAAGCCAATTGGCTTTGTGACCATCTAGCGCAGTTCCCCTTTTTTAACACTTTGGCAAGTTTAGAGCAACCTGATTGGTTAATATAAGAGGGGCCGGCCAAGAATGGATGTGGTCACACTTCTAGTGTGGGTGTGGCGGATTTAAAGTGACCTGATTGGTCGATGGGAAATAGGGACAGCAAGTATGGGCCCAGCAAACGTGTGGTGATTTTAAGGTGACTTGATTGGTCGACGGGGAAATAAGGACGGCCGGGTAACATGGGGGGTGGCCAATTGCAAATGGAGCCGGCTGGCCTAAGGAATGGCCACACCTCCCTTTGGTGTTGCTCCTATTCTGCGGCTCCTTTTTATTTCTTGTTTTCTGATTTTGGGTAGGATTTTACACCTACTAATCCATGACGGATTAATTTCTTAGTTCGCCTAAGCTTAATTTTGACCAACGGGGTCTAATATACTGCGCAAGGCGCAAAACCCTAATTTCTACAAACTAATCAGGTGTTGATGGTGGTTTTTAGTTTAGGGAGAAAATTGTAAAAGTCTATCTACCTGACCCGACATCGGAAGTAATAGACCTTGATATGTCCATATTCCGCAAGGAATTTGAAGAATATATCAAAATATGATGAGTGCCTATGCCGCTCTTCATATTGTATTGAAACTCAAGCTCCTAGATGAATTATTCACTAGTATAGATCCTAACGAGTATTTAATCTCCTAGTTGCATTATTCACTAATGAAATGGAGCCATTTAAAAGTATTGAGTGTCTAAGCTTCTTCGCTCATATATGTATTGAGAATTCCAATATATTCATGTGTATAAAATTACTCAGAATGGTGCATGTAGCAATAATCCCAAATATTCTATAAATTTTATCTTGCACCAGCATTATTCACTAATGCATGGCCTGCCTAGTGTTTTCCTATGTTATGTTCCCCAGCGAACTCTCAATATTGGCATGACATGACAATTAAATGTTCGCTCGCAACAGAGTAGCATGAATATCCCGAAGTCTCAGTATTGAGTTTTGCATGAAAACACTCACATAGGCTACACCACCCTCTAACAAAGAGATCAGCGCGTTCGCACACCTTTTAATTAAAAGTTGCGCGATCGAACGCGTTTAAATTCCTTAAGGAAAATCTGGACTATTCACATCAGTCTCAAAAATAATCACGGTCGTACGATTTGGCCGCGCAATTCAATAGACCTAGCCTGCTCCTAAAGGAATTAGGAAATCATTACGATGGCCACCGGCGGGATCACTAAATCCCTAGTTGATCAAGTTATATTCAATTAACTCTGAAACGCCCCGAAAGTCAACTCTAAGATGGGTGTTCGCGCAAGCTCAAACGACCTAAGACTGTTAAAAACGGTTTTAGAAGCATCATAAACGTCCAACTTTACCATCCTGGTTGGACGGCTTCGATTCTCCTACGAATAGTTAAGGAAGTGCAAGCATGATCATCAGTGGGACCATTAGTGTCCTAGTCAATCGAATTGCATGCGGCAAACCTATAGAGTTCTCTATCGCTTAACCAAACATGGGCGTTTACGCTATGTAAAATAGCTCAAATGAATTGAGACCGGCAAAGACGGTCTCAAAACGCATCACGTCCGTCCAACTTAGCCAGCCTAGTTGGACCTTAGATCGCACTTCAAGCGATCAAAGAGGTTCCAATGTGTTCACTGTCGGCCCAAGATCTCTCTTGGTCGATCGACCTGTTTGCAACAAGACCACAGAGCATTAAATCGTTTGCTCAAAATAGCGTGAGCATCCTGTTTTAAGAAACCCTAAAATCGCTTTGCGGCATTGAACAACTTCCGCAAATCAATCACGGCTGTCCATTCTCTCCGGCCTAGTTAGACGGCATAGATCCAATTTCAGGTGGCCAACGAGATGCTAACACGTTCACCGTCGACCCAACTCCATCGTTGGTCGATAGACTTGCTCATAGCAAGCATGGACGCATAGAATCGTTCACCCAAAGTAGGGTGAACGCACAACTTTGAAACCCTAATTGGCGTTTGCGGCTGGAAATCACTGCCACAAATCGATCATGACCATCCATTTTCGCCAGCTTATTTGAATGGCTTAGATATAATTCTAGATGGTCCACAAGATATCAACGTACACACCAGCGAGCCACCTTCACACATGGTCGATCGACCTGTTCGACCTAAGGCTCAATGCCTCGAAACGTACGCCCAAAGAGGGGTGGGCCACGAGGCTTTCAAACCCTGAATTACATCAGAGGAAACATATAACTTCCGCAATTCATCTCGTACACCCAAATTTGCTATCCTGGTTGGACGACATAGATTTATTTCCAGCAAACCAACAAAGTAGCGTTATGACTGTCAGCCATCACTCCTCCACAGGGAGTGATCGACCAGGTGGTAATTTGCCCATAGGGCACTCGAATGATCACCCAAAGTGGTCGATCGTGCTACGCTTCTAAGACGCTTATCCATGACTCATTCGATCAGGCTATGAAACAACGATGCTTCATACACATCGATTAGTTTGATCTTCTTAAAGGCGATGCTTCACATGCCTCGAATACATACATATTTTATATTGGCCTCATAAACAACTTAGTTTTTTCACCTAATAGCATCATATGCTATTCTCCGCGGCAAGTCCCACGACTTGGCCCACTCATTCGAGACATCAAACATGTCAAAAAAATGGGGGATTCTTACTGGGTATTGGTCTTGCGGTTTACAGCGTGCGTCCTGCAATGCATCCATTACGAGAACGTGTCAGGAAAGATGGGCGGTTAACAGTAGTGAAAGTGGTGGAAGAACGTGTAATCAGTTTTCCCTCATAACGGAAACGCGATGATCATTACCTTTCGCACAAACCCACTCCTCCACTACTTCACTTCCTCCACTTCCTAAGAGATCATAGGTTTGTGATCAATGACTTGTATAAATATGCTTTCAGCCTATTTCAACGAGGACACGGACAAAAACAAGTGTTATCAATACAAGTATCCAGAAACCATTTTCTCATACACAATTCATAAACAGCCACACCTTCATAACTCAACACTTTGATCTCAAACACCTTCTCCGCTTCCCTCCCTAATATCAACCCTTCTCTTTCACCTTGTGACCGAATTGAATATGGAACGGCCATTTCTTGGTTTAGTCCAGAGTCTTACAGATTGATTTCTCGAACGTAAAAGCATTCTCATGCAGTGCATTTGTTTAGGGTTTGAATTCGTTTCTCATCAACACACCCCAAATTACCAAAAACAGCAGAATCATTTTTTACCCCAAAACATCAGGGTAATATTTGAATCTTGTGAATTATCACAAAATTGATTAAATTATATGTGTTGACACATATTTCTTTAAGTTTATTGCCAGAAAGTCATATGCTTTCTGATTGAGTACTTTTATGCAAGGACCTTAACCTCGATACTTGGAAATCCGCACTACTCTGCTGCGAGTGAACAAAAATTGTCATGCTATATCAATATTAAGGGTTCGGCCGGGGGAACATATCACATAAAGTATTCAAAGAAACTTATAATACAGGAAAGTCAAGGTGCCAAAATTTACAGAAAATCTGGGATTGTTGCTACATGCACCATTCTGGGTAAATTTCATAAGAAAATATTAAGTTGCTCAATAAATGCGCCAGTGAAGGGGTTGAACACTCATCACTTTTACATGGATCTGTTTCTTTGCAGAGTGACGGCATTAAATGCAAGGTTTATAATTTTAACCGTGAACTAAAAACCACCATCAACATTAAGTCCCCTGCTTAGCTCGTAATAGTGGCATTATTGCGGGGTAAGCATGTGATGGTGACAAACAAGGGTGAAACCAAAAAAGAAAAACATGCGGAGAGTTCCAGAGAGAATTCTACTGACCTTGGAGAGAGGCACGAGTGGTCTATGGTACTTGCGCTGGAGATTTGGGACGTTGGCGTACTTTCATCTCGGCTACGGTGCTGGTGGCATGGGGCGTGGTGCTGGCTTGGCTATGGAGCTGATGGCACGGAGCGTGGTGCTAGCTTGGCCGTGGAAATTGACGCTATGGAATGTCGACACCGCGGGCCCAGCTGATTTCTTCCGTGCATGGCCCAAAAGGGAAACCTTCTACTCAAACTCCAAAAGCGCCACGCATATAAAAGGCATTTCTCCCCTTCTTTATTCTTTGTATCGTCGGCTTTGTTTCCGCGTCTTTGTGTTAGCAGCAAAGGTGCATTATTCGTGCTCGGTGGAAGGAACAACAGCAGTAAAAGCAGGCGAGCATATTTCAGGTGTGTATTCCAACGTTCCTTTTTTTGTTTGCTATTTTGTGTTGGTGTAAACCCTAGCCATAGGCATGACCTCCATGAACTTGTAAAAATACTTCAATATGAATAATTCCTCTTCGCTAATAATATTGTAGTGGCGTTAGTCACAACGTGAACAACAACGAAACCAATCATTATGTTAGGCAAGCATGTACGGGCGGACGACTCCGTCTGCTCCTTTCTCCATAAAACCTAGTTGTAGGGTTTCCTTTTGTCCATGAGCACAACTCCTGCGTCAAAGCGTGATACGGCCGAGAGCATACTTCCTGCAGCATTGTATGGTTTTGGCCAAGAGCATATTTCCCGCGACATCACATATATCTCGTTGAGAAAGCACCAGTCTCCATTCCTTTTGGACGTGAGTGCTATAACATGTGGCCAAATGAGAAATTTCCCGTAGAAAATTTGTTGTTGCCTCTCGATTATTGTACCCAGATTTTGGGAAAATCTCCATGCATGGTTTCCTTCTAAGTAGTAACTTTTCCATTTTTGCTCCGTTGTAGTTACTTCGAAAGTGAAAGCAGCATAAGGAATTTTTTTAACATGACACCTGAAAGCAGTTCTGCCGCCGCGTCAAAAAATGCTAACAACTCCAGGCCGAACACGGATGATGAGTTCTTTACAAAATCTGCTACAGTTACGAGGACCCATCCCAAATACGTGGCAGCCCTTCTGACTGATTCAGAGAATGAAGGAGAAGTTCAATCGGTCTATCCAGGAAGTATAATGAGGTTTTGCCTTCAGAAGAAAGAGTATCCGACCTCTCCCATAGACATCAAAATCTGTCATAGTCCATTGCGTTCTTATGATAAATGGATGAAATTTATGATAATCCAAGACCATGTAAGGGCTAATCTGGCTGGGGCGCAAATCATGAATGTTGTCATGGCATCTGCGACACTTCAAATCAGAAAAGTTGTTGCAGGTTTGATTACTTTCATCTCCAGGTGGTGTCCGGAAACTCACACGTTTATATGTAGATTGGGTGAGATGACCATTTCTTTGGAAAGCGTAGCCATTCTGTCGAGTCTTCCAATAATTGGGAATCTTGACGTCATCTTGTCTGAGGAAGAAGAAGAAATTCATGCCACTTTGGTCACGAAAGCAACAGGAATGTTCAGAAGGATTATGAGGAAAAGTGCTTCTATAACTGGTAGGTGTCTGAATGGTTCCCTGATGACCTGGAGTCGGATCAGGTGTTGGATGATACACTCCATGTTGCTGCATTTTTAGCTCTGTGGTTATCCAGAGACATTATTGATGACGGCTCTGGAAAGAAGGAGATAAGGCAAAGCTCATCAAATTTGCTATCAAATTAGTGAAAGGCGTTGCTCTTCCCATCGGCAGTTTGTTCCTTGGCTCATTGTACACCCATCTGGATCACTTAGTAGTGGACATGTATGTCTCTAATGGGTATATGAAAGTAGACTCGTATGTCCATGTCGCCTTTCTCCAAGCGTGGTTGTGGGAATATTTCAAAAATTACGCTCCTAACCCGAAAACCTCATTTCCTCATACATATGGCGGCTCTAGGATACTTTGTTGGTTGGAGAGACATCCAAGACCTGGCTCAAATCTCGTTGATTTTCTTGAAAACGCTCATGCAGTAAACTTTCATCCTTGGGCTCCGGTCCAGGCCTCCATAGTTCAACCAGACACTTTTGCTTCCGCCTCGAACATGACATTGCATTCTACCGACAAGAATATGAGCATTGGAGAAACTGTGTTCTTGCGAAGCTGCATACTTGGGTATGTGCCATCTTTTTTCAGAGGGTCTTGCGAAGTAGTTCCTTACAACAGTGACAGGGATGCTTGACATATGGGCTTTGATCATGGAGTCCCATTCCGCCGTCCACTGACAGCTCCAGATGAATTGCTACCCGTCGTTCTTGACAACAACGTCATTGAACCGGATAAAATCCTTGCCTTCTTGCTCTCAGAACGAAGACCGGTGACGACTCCCAAATATAATGTCTTCTGGCAGGATGAGTTCCTTGTTATCCATCAATTCGTGCAGGGTTTTGTGACAAATCCACGCGGCAAGCCCTCCTCTAAGATTTTAGCAAAGCACCCCTTGTTGAGGGAGCCTTATCCGATTAAGCGAAAATCTCCTAGTTCAAATGGGAACAGTCCCCAGAAAACAGAGAAAAGATCAAAAAGTCGTGCAGGTGGCTTCCGATCAGATTCGACGACTCTCGTGACCTTTAGTTCTTCTAACATGCAAGTACGTATGATTTCCTTACTGTTTTGTCCGATTTTGTGCAAATTTTTGTCGTCATTAAAAATTTCTTCTTCTTTTAACTCAGGGTCTCGGTGTCACGAATGATTTCACCAGACTTGCACGTGGCCAAAAAATTGCGCCTCTTGAAGAAGGGGCCGGCGATACTGAGTCACGTGGCCAGAAAATGGCGCCTCTTGAGGAAGGGGCCGGCGACACTGAGTTTCTTGAAGATGAAGAAGAATCCGAAGGGGAAGGGGAAGAAAGCTCGGGATCTGGTGGCAAGAAGAGTATTTATGAATATAGCAACGAGTCTTCTTCTAGTGGTCCCACAAATGAGTCGGTGAGTTTTTTACACGTCTTTTCTTCTCAGGCTATTTATCTTTTCGGAATAAATGCTCAATGGTGATATTACAGGAAGAAGCCGCTTCTGAAGATAACCCTGAGATGGAGATTTGTCACAGTGAAGATGTAGCTTTGTATCCAATCATGGAAGCCGTACATGGAGGTTGATCGTGGCTGTGGGCGCAATCGTTTCCAATGAACCTTTGCTAGTTGCAGATTCTGCTGCAGGCGTGGCTTTCAACCCTCCATTTTTGGCTCCTTTTGATAGTCACATGTTGATCGGAGGCTTCAGTGTACCATTTAAATATGATGAGTTGTATACCAAAATATGGGAAAGGTATGGACACATCACCACAACCAAAAATATCACTAGCCGATTGGCGTTGGTCAAGCGTGTGGAAGAAGCCTTATCTTCAATCCATGACATGTGCAATGTGACTGGCCACACTGTTTCTGGAGATGTAGTCTCGAGCTGGAAGTTCCACCGAGATGTGTGCGTAGACTTCGGGTTTAACGCCTCTTGGTTCTGTGAAGGATTTTCTAAGATCCAAAAGTTGCAGGATGAAGCGGTCGAAGGTCCTTCCGCGGATTTGATCCATCAACAGGAAGCAGAAATCGAAAAGTTGTCTCAAGAGTTGAAACTGAAACAGTCGGCTCTTCAAATCATGAAGGATGTTTTCTCCAAGAAGAACAAGTCGTTGTTGGATGATTTCCCTTGTGAAATGCGGGGTTACAACAACCTCACCCAATATTTCGATTAGCAATCTGTATGGACTAACTCCAATATACTTTCTAGAGAATCAACTAGACAGTCAGACTCAATCTAGACAAAAGTATATCCAGAAGTTAATATCTCAATCTCTTGATTTGACCTTTACTCAACCAAATAGAAATCTGCGAGTCTTTATCAAATACAAAGATAAAAACTTGGATGGTACCAAATACCAATATCCAAGGATCAATCAATTTCCAATCAACAACCAAAGGTTGGATTTCACAATTGATCGATACAATGCACAACCTATGATATTTCAATTATATAACAAAATATAATGCGGAATAGAAATAATGCAGATACCAGAAGTTTTGTTAAAGAGGAAACCGCAAATGCAGAAATACCCCGGGACCTAGTCCAGATTGAACACCACACTGTATTAAGACGCTACATACACTAGCCTATTACAAACTAACTTCGGTCTAGACTATAGTTGAACCCTAATCAATCTCGCACTGATTCAAGGTGTAGTTGCGCACCTTACGTCTCTAATCCCAACAGGATACTACGCACTTGATTCCCTTAGCTGATCTCACCTACAACTAAGAGTTGCTACGACCCAAAGTCGAAGACTTGATAAACAAATCCGTCTCACACAAAAGAGTCTATATAATTGAATAAATATGTCTCCCACATAAATACCCAAGATTTTTTGTTCCGTCTTTTGATAAATCAAGGTTAACAGGAACTAATTGATAAACTGGACTTATATTCCCGAAGAACAACCTAGTATTATCAATCACCTCACAATAATCTAAATCGTATGGTAGCGAAACTAGATATTGTGGAATCACAAACGATGAGACGAAGATGTTTGTGATTTCTTTTTATATTTCCCTATCGGAGATATAATCTCAAGCCAATTATTCAGTTGAACTCGTACGATAGAAAATGGGAAGATCAGATCGCTCAACTACAAGAAAAGTAGTTTCGTCTGGCTTCACAATCCCAATGAAGTCTTGCAGTCGTTAACCTACAGGGTCTCGAGAAGAAACCTAAGGTTAAAATAGAATCGACTCTAGCAAACCAACTAGTATCACACAGGAGGTGTGGGGATTAGTTTTTCCAGATGCTAGATGTTTCCTTTATATAGTTTTCAAATCAGGGTTTGCAATCTAAGTTACATTGGTAACAAATCATTCAATATTCACCATTAGATGAAAAACCTTATTTAACCAAGCTAATATCTTTCAACCGTTAGATCGAAACTTAGCTTGTCACACACACAAATGAAATGTATTCATTTAGGTTTGAGTAACCGTACCTAAATTTGTACACTTAGTTGGTTCACAAATAGTTAACCAATGGTTAGTATATGATCTCTTTCATATTAACAATATTCATCTTTCTCATAACTAGTTCAAATGACTCATAAGAACTAGTTCAAGAGTTGTTCAATTGCTTAGGTCTTTATTCATAGACACAATTGAAACAAAATCTGTTTGATCCACTTGAATCAATTCGTGAACAATATAGCCATGGTTTGCAAAGATTGCATTCCTAATAGTTTATTTTTTTAAGTTCATGAACTACTGATTTGAGATATCACCAGCTTGAGTACGCGTACGGGTGTGCGTACCTTAGCTACCGGATTAGAGTTTACAAACTCGGCAGAAATTTTCGGTTCGAAAACTTCCGTGAGTACGCGTACGGATACGCGTACCTAAGGTGACTGGTTTACTAGTTTGCCAACTTACAAACTCCAGCAGAAATTTTCGGTATGAAAACTTCTGTGGGTACGCGTACTCAACCTCTCTCCTTCACCAATACCGCATGCACACATATGCACGCACTTGGTTTCCGGTACATGGATTTATACACTAATTTGTGGACACACTATATATGCTTATATCCATAGATGGTAATCTCAACTCTACATTTCAATCATTTAAACATTCTTCTATATGTTATAACAATCGTTATTCACGACTATCGTCATCAAAGTTATTTTCAAGATTGAAACGTCATCATGACTTTCGTCATGGGTAAATATGAAAATGGTTAAAGCGAAATCTTACCAACACATATTTCGAGAAAAATATAACCGAGTAAACTCGGCTCGAAATAGCGAATGTGTATGTATGAAAACTATCATACTTATACGACTTTGTCTCAAGAGTAGGGGATAGAATATACTTTTGAGTGATAGATAAGTTCAAGTCTCCATATGCCTTTTAGTCGGATGAAGTTCCACCGGTTCCTCGAGTAGTTCTTCGTCTTCGTAAGATGATCGCCATGGAGTCTGGATCTTCAAATACGCTTGACTATCCTAGACCGAGACTTAGTCATAAGTAAACTAGAAATCAAGACATATAGTTTTGATCACTAATATTGACAAAAATGCTTGAGATAGCAACACATGCGAGTTCGACCGAGCAATGCTCTAACAATCTCCCCCTTTGTCAATTTTAGTGGAAAAACTTTCAATACACATGGATTACAAAAAAGATAAAACTTTGTAGCTTCTCGTCCACATGCTTGATCTCCTTGGTGGTTCAACATTAATCGAAGTCTTCGTCACTTCCAAGTACTCCAATGATTCCAAAGGTTGTAAGTTTAGCATCATCGTTGTTGAAGTTCTGTAGTCATAATAATGAGAAAACAAAAGCTCTCGATCATTGTTATACAGTGTCATAGTATTATTACACAACATCAAAATTCTCATATCACAACTTCGACAACAATACTATGGTGATATGTATCACTCCCCCTTAATCATTACTTCGTCTCAACATGAAAACTACTCCCCCTTACATAATGATCCGAAAACCATATGTATTTATAGTGTGAACTACATATTAATTCTCCCCCTTTTTGTCAATAAAATTGGCAAAGGTACGAAAACGGGATCATAATGAAGATACAAGATAACTCCTCAAATATTCCACAGACACTTCAAGACCAAAGAAAAGTACATATCAACTTTGTTTTGATGCGATCATAAAGCCGAAGCTAAATGCATTCATCAAGGAGTTTATAAAGATACAAGATAACTCCTCAAATATTCCGCAGCCGCACTCCCCACAAAGAAATGGAAATTAAGCGCAAGTTCAAAAGAACTCTCCCCCATTTGATATCATTCCCGAAAGAACAACAAGAGCGACCTTACTTTTACAAGAAAAGAAGGATTTCTTTGGACACCAACAACCAAAAAATGATTTTGTTATCCAAAAATTCTCAATCAAATTAACCACAAGAGAACCAATGTGTTTGAGGGTGAAAATGATTTCTGCTGGTTTTGGTAAATTCGTGTATGTGGATGAGAAACGAGTCTACACTCTAAACAATGTACTGCACGGGAGTACTTTTTATTCGAGAGATCAAGTTGTACAATCCTAGCCTAAACCAATAAATGGCCATTCCAGGCTTTCTTCGGTCACAAAGTGAAGGAGAAGGGTTGGTATTAGGGAGGGAAGCGAAGAGAGTGTTGAGACCAGAATCGTTTGATCCTGAAGGTGTGGTTGTTTGTGACTTGTATTAGAAAGTAGAACCGGCTAGAAGAATGGAAAGCTACCAGGTGATTTCTGGATACTGTGTTGTTGCCGACCAAAAACTTGTTGTTTGGTGGAAATAAGTGAAACTTATTTATACAAGTCAAAATAAAACGTACCCTGATCTCGTAGGAAGTGGATAAGATTGAGTGGTGGAAGAGTGGAGTAACGTGTGACGTTTACACCATTACTTATTGCCATTAATAACTTCCCTTCTTCATGACACTTTTTTGTAAGGGGTGTATTGCACGCCGCACGCTGTAAACGGCCATACCAATACCCTGATGAGTATCCCCAGTTTGTGACATGTTTGATGTCTCGAGTGTTCTTTGTGGAAAACATGTAGCACTTTGGCAAGTCAAAAATCACGAGAATTTCTACAGGAAAATAGCATGTGATGCTATTAGACTCGTCTTGGATGGCCGCTTGAAACTTCCCACAAGTCTATCAGTTCGGTGGCGAACTTGGATAGCTGAGATTGCATCTCATGAGGAAGGGTAGCCATTGATTATGGATACCTTCTGTTGGCGCCTGATAATGGCACAGTGGTGCCTTTAGTGCATGTCAGTGGCATTGCGGCATGGCTGGCATAGTTTGTGCATGCCAGCGGCATGATGGTGTAAGTGGCGCCTGGTATAGCCATGGCCACAGGATTTAGGAGGTTGGTCGCCCAAAAGTTACCACAAGTCTGTTAGTTTGGTGGAAAACTTGGATGGATGTGATTGCATCTCATGGGGAAGGGTATCCGTTGATTGTGGATACCTTCCGTTGGCGCCTGACAATGGCACACTGGCGCTTTTAGTGCATGCTAGTGGCGTTGCGGCATGGCTGGCGTAGTTTGTGCACGCCAGCGGCACGATGGTGCAAGTGGCGCCTGGCGTAGCCATGACCGCTGGATTTTTGGCACGTTTGGCATGTGCACTTGGCATGCCTATTTGACATGTACGATTGGCATGCTTTTTCCATGTTTGGCATGCCGTTTGGCATGTGTGCCTGGCATGCGCGTTTGGCATGTTTGGCATGTGCGTCTGGCATGTTTGTTTTTGTCATGTTTGACATGTCGTTAGCATATTAGCATGGTTTTGGGAAGCCAACTTGGTAAGGTAACCTTTTGACACAATTTCCACCCTTTTTAAAGTTGTGACAGGTTTAGAGCAACCTGATTGGTCAATGAAAGCAGAGATCCGGCCAAGCATGGGCGTGGACACCCTTTTGGTGAGCGTGGAAGGTTTAGTGCAACCTGATTGGTTGATGGGAAATAGGGACGGCAAGTATGGGCCCAGCCACAACTTATGTGCGTGTGGCGAGTTTAAGGCGACCTGATTGATCGAGGGAAATAGGGCTAGTTTAGGATGGGGTGTGGGCAATAGAAAATAGCGTCGGTTGGCCTAAGGCATGGCCACGCCTCTCTTTGTTGCTTCTCCTCTCCGCGGCTCCTTGTTTTCTGATTCTGGGCAAGATTTTGCATCTGCTAATCCATGACGAATTAATTACCTAGTTTGCCTAGGCTTAATTTCGACAAGCAAGGTCTGATATACTGCGCAAGGCGCAAAACCCTAACTTTTGCAAATTCGTCAGTATAATTGATTGAATTATATGTGTTGACACAGAGTTCTTTTAAGTTCGTTGCCAGAGAGCAGCATGCTTTCTGATTGAATACCTTATGCAAAGACCTTATCCTTGATACTTGGAAATTCGTTCTACTCTGCTGCGAGTGAATACAAATCGTCATGCCATATCGACATTAAGGGTTCATCCGGGGAACATAGCACACAAAGCATTCAAAGAAACTTATATTAATTGAGTGTAGGCAAGGTGCCAAAATTTACAGAATGCCTGGGATTTTTTTTACATGCACCATTCTGGGTAAATTTCATAAGAAAAGATTGAGTTTCTCAATAAATGTTCCAGTGAAGAGGTTGACACTCATGGCTCTGTGACGTCACATCAGATGCAAGGTTTTACAATTTTAACCCTAAGCTAAAAACCACCATCAACATTAAGTCCCCTGATTAGCTCGGAACAGTTGGCATTGTTGCGGGGTAAGCATGATATGGTGACAGACAAGGATAATATCAAAACGGCTAGTCATGAAGAGATTGTCAGGAAGATTTGGCTAACCTTTTGTCATGAGGCATGAAGAATCTGTGATCGTCGCATTGGCGTCTTTGCATAAATTCGGCTTGGCCATAGGATGTTGGCGTCAGTACTGCGATTTTGGATGCTAATCGGCAGAGGTGGCACTGCAACTTGGTCCGTGGAACGGTTGCTGGCTGGATAGGTTACGGAAGTGCGGATATGGTGCTACTTTGAACGGCTAAGATGGCGCTTCTTTGGATGGTGAAGATGGCGCTGCTTTGAACGTCTAAGATGGCGTTGCTTTGACTACAGAGCACTGGGATATGATGCTGCTTCGAACGGTGAGTATGGCGCTGCTTTGGCTAGGATGCGTAGCGGTAGAGATGGTTGTTATCTTGAACAAAGAACTTTGGCATGGGGCTCGAACGCGGACTTTTGGCATTGGCGTGAAGCAGCAGAGATGACTGCTTGGACGCGGACTGTTGGCGCTGTCTTGGCCGTGGACTGTTGGCACTATCTTGGCCGCGGAATGTTGGCGCCATGGAGTGTTTCCTTCGCGGTCCCGGTTGCCTTTTTCTGTGCATAGCTCAGAAAAGAAACCTTCCTTCACTCGAACTCCAAAAAGTGTTGTGTGTATAAAAGGCGCTACCTAGTTCTTTGTTTTTGTATTGTTGGCTTTGTTTCCACGTCTTGGTGCTAGCGGCTGAGCAGTAGCAACAAAGCAGGCGAGCATATTTCAGGTACGTATCTCAACGTTTCTTTTTTTGTTTGCTCTTCTGTGTTGATGTAAACCCTAGCCATAGGTATATCTTCCATAAATTTGTAGAAATACTTCAGTATGAATGATTCCTCTTTGCCAATAGTATTGTGGCATGTAATAGCATTAGACACAATATTAATAAAAACGAAGTTAAATATTATGCAAAGCGAGCACGCATGGGAGAGTGGCCGCCGTTGGCTCATTCCTCCATAAAACCTAGCTTTAGGGTTTTTTTTTTGCTTGGATGTGAGCATCATTCCAGCGGCAAGGCACGGTATTGGACAAAAACATGTTTCCCCGCGGCAAGACATGTCTTTGCGCTGAGTAAGTGTCAGTCCCCATTCTCTTTGTCCGTGAGTGTCATAACATGTGACCAAAGAAAGTTTTCCTTAGAAAACTTGTGGTTGGTTTTTGATCATTGTATCCAATTTTTTGACAAAATCCTCATGCATGGTTTTTCTTCAGAGTAGTAACCCTTTTCCTGTTTTTTGCTTCGTTGTAGTTATTCCAAAAGTGAAAAGTAGCGTAAGAGATTCTTGTTAAGATGTCACCTGGAAATAGTTCTGTCGTCGCGCCGAGAAATGCTAACAACTCCAAGGAAAGCCGAATATGGATGATGAATTCTTCATAGAATCTGGCACAGCTGTAAGGACGCATCCCAGTCATGTGGAAACTTTTCTGACTGGCTCAGAGAATGAAGGAGAGGTCCAGTCGATTTCACCATTGCGTGTGATACGGTTTTGTCTCCAGAGGAAAGAGTATCCAGCTTCTTCTATCGACTTTAAAATATGCCAAAGCCCATTGCACTCTTACGAAGGATGGATGAGATTCTTGATAATTCGTGACCACGTCAAGGCTAATATGGTTACGGTACAAATCATGAATGCTGTCATGGCGTCTGCGGCACTTTAGATTAGGAAAGACATTGCAGGTCTGATCACTTTCATCTCTAGGTGGTGTATGGAGACTCATACTTCCATATGTGGGTGGGCGAGATGACTATTACTTTGGAGAGCGTAGCCGTCCTATTGAATCTTCAAATAATTTGGAATCTTGATGTCGTCTAGTCCGAGGAGGAATAGGAAATGCACGCTACTCTGGTTATGAAGTCGGAAGAATATGTTCGGAAGGACAATGAGGAAAAGTGCTTTTATACTTGGTGGGTTCTGAATGGTTCCCCAAGGAGCCAGAGCCGGCTATGGTCCTGGACGATAGCTCCATGTCCCTGCATTTTTAGCCTTGTGGTTCTCCAGAGATATTTTTGATGATGGTTCTGGCAGGAAAGAAATAAGACATAATCTCATCAACTTTGCTATCAAATTGGCGAAAGGTGTGTCCCTTCCCATAGGCAGCTTGTTCCTTGGCTCCTTGTACACCCATCTGGATTGCTTAGCAACAGACATGTATGCTTCTAATGGGTATATGAAGGTGGACTCGTATGTCCATGTCGCCTTTCTTCAAGCATGGTTGTGGGAGCATTTTAAGCACTACGCTCCTAATCCAATAACTTCACTTCCTGACACATATGGCGGCTCTAGGATACTTCGGTGGTCGAAGAAGCGTCCAAGACCTAGATCAAAACTCGTCGATTTTCTAGACAACGTGAATGAAATAAACTTCCGTCCCTGGGCTCCGGTTCACGCGTCCATAGTTCGGCCAAACACTTTTACTTCCGCCTCGGACATAACATTGCATTCCGATTGAGTGGATATAACCGTTGGAGAAGTCATATTCATGCGAAGCTGCATACCTGGATACGTACCGTCTTTTTTCAAGGAATTTTTGGAAGCTGTCGAATATAATATTGACAGGGACGCTCGTCATATGGGCTTTGATCAGGAGGTTCCATTCTGCCGTCCATCAATGCCTCCAGAAAAACTATTGCCAGTTGTTTTTGGTAGCAGTGCCCTGGAAGAGCATAAGAGCCTTCCTTTTATGCTTTCAGGGAGAAAATTGGTGGCATCTCCTAAATATAATGCTTTCTGGAGGGGAGAGTTCCTTTCTATCTAGCAATTCGTGCAGAATGTTGTGATTGATCCACGCGGCAAGCCCTCCTCTAAAGTTTTGGCGAAGCACGGGTTGTTGAGATTTCCTTCTCCGTGTAAGCGGAAATCTTCTAACTCAAGTGAAGACAGTCCCCAGAAAAAGGAGCGAAGGTCGAAAAGTCGTGCAGGCGGCTTTCAGTCGGCTTCGACAGCCCCGGTGACCTTCAGTTCTTCCAACATGCAAGTACGTATGATTCTCTTCCTGAATTGCATGAACATTATGAATTGCTGCCACTGAAAATCTTTTCTTCTTTTTACTCAGGGTATCGACGGTTCAAACACCTTCGCCAAGCTTGCACATGGTCAGGGAATGGCTTCTGAAGAAAAGTCTGGTAATACTGAGCCTTCGGCCAATGAGGAGGAATGTGAAGAAGAAGAAGATTCAGAATCCAGTGATGACGTGGAAATCACTTCAGAGCGCAGCAACGGGTCTTTTTCTAGTTCCAGTGGGCCCACAGATGAGTCTCTCACACATTTTTCCTTTTCGACTTATTTATTTATATGGAGCAAATATTCAATTGGTGGTATCACAGGAAGAAGCCGCTTTTGAAAATAACCCTGAGATGGAGATTCATGGCAATGACGATATAATTGTGTCTCCAATCGTGGAAACCGTACCCGCTAGTAATATGGAGATGGAGATTGATCGTCGTGAAGATGGTGTTGTGCACCCAATGACGGAAGACGATGTTGTGAAGACAGGCAAGATTGTTCCCCAAGAATCTCTGCTAATTGCACATCCAGCAGCAGGTGTTGTTTTCGATCCTCCGTTTGAGGCTCCTATTGAGGGTCACGTGTTGATTGGAGGTTTCAGTATACCAGTTAAGTATGATGCATTCTATACCAATATATGGAAAAGGTATGGACATATTGCCACATCTAAAAAGATCACTAGCCGTTTGCGCTGGTCAAGCGCGTGGAAGAAGCTTTATCTTCGATTCATGACATGTTCAATGTGACTGGCCATACTGTTTCTGGAGATGTAGTCTCTAGCTGGAAGTTTCAACGGTATATGCGCGTAGATTTTGAGTTCAACATATCTTGGTTGTGTGAAGGTTTTTCCGAGATCTAAAAGTTGTAGGCTGAAGCGATCGAAGGTCCCTCTGCGGATGTGATCAACCAACAGGAAGTAGAAGTCGAAAGGTTGTTTTAGGAGTTGAAGCTGAAACAGACGGCTCTTCAAAGCGCGAAGGATGCTTTCTCCAAGAAGAACGAACCATTGTTGAATGATTTCCCTTAATATCTTCTGTCTTCTGAACTTCCTTTTCCTAGATTTTTTTTTTGAAAGGCAAACAAAACGCGTAGTTTATGGTTTGATTTTATGGTTTTTCTGGATTGATAGATGATTGCTTCTTATGAGGGTTTTGGATTATTTTTGGAATGAACTATTTTTTAAAGAATGCCACTTTGATTTACGGCTGTGAGTAGCATAATTATTCCAGAAAAGTCACGACACCATGAATGTCATATGAAAATGGAAAATATGGGATAACATGAAATTTTGGGATAACATAGTTAACAGTTTCTATTATCAATGTTGAAACTCAAAGCAATAGGTCGTATAAACATCGCGTGACAAAACTTACTCGCTTTTAGGGTCTTTCAACAAAACTGGATTCTCAGGGTGTAAATCCGAGTTTTATGGGTGACGCCGTCCATACTGCGAGAAGTCCCCAGTCGTTCTGTGAAACATCTTCATGTCGATCCGTGGTAAGACGTAGAATCTCCAGTCCCCAGACGCAATTCTCCTGAATCTATCTTTCCTTGGACAACACGCTTCTGACATGTTCCGAATCTTATCGTGTCACAAAATTGGATGATTGATATTGCAACCGAGAGATTAACCTCCCACTGTGGTCGCAATTGTTTGAAGGTGAAAACAGTTTCTACTAGTTTTGGTAAATTCGTGTGTAGATGAGAAACGAGTCTACACCTTAAAAAATGTACTGCACGGGAGTACTTTTGATTCGAGAGATTAATCTGTACAATCCTGGCCTAAACCAAGAAATGGTCGTTCCAGGCTTGCTTCGGTCACAAAGTGAAGGAGAAATTTTGGTCTTAGGGAGGGAAGCGAAGAGAGTGTTGAGACCAGAATCGTTTGATCCTGAAGGTGTGGTTGTTTGTGACTTATATTAGAAAGTAGAACCGGCTAGCAGAATGGAAAGCTACCAGGTGATTTCTGGATACTGTGTTGTTGCCGACCAAAAAATTGTTGTTTGGTGGAGATAGGTGAAACCTATTTATACAAGTCATAAGAAAACGAACCCTGATCTCGTAGGAAGTGGAAACGATTGAGTGGTAGAAGAGTGGAGTAACGTGTAACGTTATAATTTATGCTTCCATGATGAAGGAAACGTTTACACCATTACTTCTTGCCATTACTAACCTCCCTTCTTCATGACACTTTCTTGTAACGGGCATATTGCACGCCGCACGCTGTAAACCGCTAGACCAATACCCTGATGAGTATCCCCCAATTTGTGACATGTTTGATGTCTTGAGTGTTCTTTGTTGAAAACATGTAGCATTTTGTCAAGTAAAAAATCACGAGACTTGCCGCAGAAAAATAGCATGTGATGCTATTAGACTCATCTTGGATGGCCGCCTGAAACTTGCCACAAGTCTGTCTGTTCGGTGGCGAACTTGGATGGCTGAGATTGCATCTCATGAGGAAGGGTAGCTATTGATTATGGCTACCTTCTGTTGGCGCCTGATAATGGCACAGTGGCGCCTTTAGTGCATGCCAGTGGCATTGCAGCATGGCTGGCATAGTTTGTGCATGCCAGCGGCATGATGGTGTAAGTGGTGCCTGGTGTATCCATGGCCACAGAATTTAGGCGGCTGGTCGCCTAAAAGTTGCCACAAGTCTGTTAGTTTGGTGGAAAACTTGGATGGCTAAGATTGCATCTCATGGGGAAGGGTAGTCGTTGATTGTGGCTACCTTCCGTTGGCGTCTTACAATGGCACAGTGGCGCCTTTAGTGCATGCTAGTGGCGTTGTTGCATGGCTGGCATAGTTTTTGCATGCCAGCGGCACGATGTTGCAAGTTGCGCCTGGCATAGCCACGGCCACTGGATTTTTGGCACGTTTGGCATGTGCACTTGGCATGCCCGTTTGGCGTGTGCGATTGGCATGTTTGGCATGTCGTTTGGCATGTGCGCCTAGCATGCGCGTTTGGAATGTGCGCCTGACATGTTTGTTTTTGTCATGTTTGACATGACGTTAGCATGTTGGAATGGTTTTGGGAAGCCAACTTGGTAGGGTAACCTTTTGACACAACTTCCACCATTTTTAAAGTTGTGGCATGTTTAGAGAAACATGATTGGTCAATGAAAGCAGGGAGCCGGCCAAGCTTGGGCGTGGCCACCCTTTTGGTGCACGTGGCAGGTTTAGTGCGACCTGATTGGTCGATGAGAAATAGGGCCCGCAAGTATGGGCCAGCCACAACTTATGTGCGTTTAACGAGTTTAAGGCGACCTGATTGGTCGAGGGAAATAGGGCCGGGTTAAGATGGGGCGTGGCCAATGGCAAATGGCGTCGGTTGTCCTATGGCATGACCATGCCTCTTTTTGTTGCTGCTCATATCCTGCGGCTCCTTGTTTTCTGATTCTGGGCAAGATTTTGCATCTGCGAATCCATGGCAAATTAATTACCTAGTTTTCCTAGGCTTAATTTCGACAAGCAGTGTCTGATATATTGCACAAGGCACAAAACCCTAACTTTTGCAAATTAGTCAGGATAATTGATTGAATTCTATGTGTTGACACAGAGTTCTTTTAAGTTCGTTGCCAGAGAGAAGCATGCTTTCTGATTGAATACCTTATGCAAAGACCTTATCCTTGATACTTGGAAATTCGTGCTACTCTGCTGCGAATGAACATAAATCATCATGCCATATCAACATTAAGGGTTCATCCTACATAGCACAGAAATCATTCAAAGAAACTTATATTAATTGAGTGTAGGCAAGGTGCCGAAATTTACAGAATGCCTGGGATTATTGCTACATCACCATTCTGGGTAAATTTCATAAGAAAAGATTGAGTTGCTCAATAAATGTGCCAATGAATAGGTTGACACTCATGGCTGCGTGACGTCACATCAGATGCAAGGTTTTACAATTTTAACCCTAAGCTAAAAACCACCATCAACACCATGATTAATCTAATCGGAATACACAACCAAAATAATTACAAACGAATCTATGATTAGTTTAGTTGGAAATGCTCACAAAAGAAGACTTATGGAACCACACAATTTATACATAAAATATGGATCGGGGAAGATCAATACTACAGAATATACAAGGATTCATTGTATTTCCTATTACTAATTGCATAATGACATATAATATACACAATCCTTGTAAACAAAAGATTTTAACCTATCTTCCATCAAAGAATTGACATTATTGGCTTAACTTTTGTTTGTCAATAGTTCATTCATTCTTGTATCAATACATGCATATCGACATGTAAACGAGATAACTTTTGACATCGTATGGGACAATAATAGTTCACGGATGCAAACACACATATCCCATAGCATATTGCAATATATAAAACCATAATGATTAATACTGCAATCATTATCATCCAAAACAACTTTTTAGAATTTAAACAAATAAACCTAAAAACATGAAGATGAAATCGTTGGACATAGCTATGTGTACTCACAATAATGGCTATTCCAAACTCTAGTTATTCTTCTAAACAAAACACAAGAATAAAATTCTCATAAGAAGATTTACTAGATAAGAAATAAAAGAACAAACATCTACTAGAACCCGATCACAAGCTAAAATCAAAGTTCACGTTCGCCAACCTCACGGGGTTCGGGGCCTTCGAGCTTGTGATTCAAAACATCAATTGCGTCTTCGGATTTTTGTGTGAGAGATTTCAACTTTGTGATCAATTTGCACAAGTATGAGCTTTTAGCTCACCAAATGAATATCGTTTTTGGTTAAACCCCTTTCTTCTGTACTTTGGAAGAAGACTCTTATGCTGTAAAAAATTATCATAAAATTTACTATCATCATAATATGACACATAGTAAGGATTTTTACCTGAAGAGTGTTGTCTAGATGGAGTACACAGTTTGTTGACGATTTCCTTATATCTCTCAATAATCAATCTTAGGTTGTCATCCATCCGCTCATATCTGCATTCTTCACTCGATAAATGATTCACATCAGAATTTGTATTATCTCCAATTCTGATAAGAGAGAGAATAATACTTCTTCTTGGACGATATTTGTTAACAGGTCAACAATGCTTTTGTGCATTTGAGGAACTCATCGAACTGACCTTCCTGGTAGGGAACACATGATATGAACTAAAACCAATTGTTTAAACATACGAATGTCAGTTACACCTTTAAGAATTAAATCTAAGGTGTGTTGAAGTTGAATCAAGGATTTGTTTTTCAACTTGGATTTCCTTTTTTATACAATGTGACCTTTTGAATCACAAAACAGACACACTTTCTGATCACGTGAGTGATTAGAGATCTCAGACCTAACATTATCGTTTGGATATGTCTTTCTTCCAACAGATGTGTGAATCCCCTCCACAATAGTTTGAGTGGGAAGAGAATCTGAAATTACTTCTGAAACTAGAGCTCTTTCAGTTTGAATAGAAGTATATGGTATAGTAGGCTTTTCTGAACATCCTTGAATGGAGAGTCTTCTCAAGAGCTGTTCAACATATAAGGCATCCTTTTTAAGATTTGCCTCAAGTAAGATACGAGTTGATCGAACTTCAGTTTTTCTGTATAAGGAGCCTTTTCACTGGAGCCACAGTATTTTACTACACCAATAAGAGCAAGTCACCACAGTATTTTACTACACTAATAAGAACATTGACATGTTTTTTAACTGTTTGAATCTATCATCTTGAATTCTAACAAGGTTTAGAATTAGTTTACTCTCTCTAGTTGTTTCCTCTTGAATAACAGAGTCAGATTCATTAGAAACAAACATGACAGTGTTAGTCTGTTTCATTTGAACACTAGGTTCGTCTATAACAGAGATTTATGGATCTTTCTCTTTGATAGACCTATTAGAAACAGAGTCTTTATTTCTGGTGACGCGTTTATCAGAGATAGTACTCTTGTCCGTAGAGTCAGATCGCTACAAACACAGACTTTTGAGGTCTTGAAAGTGTTTGCCTGCTCGGATATCAATTGAAAATACGGGGGTACAACAACCTTATCCAATATTTCGATTAGCAATCTTTATGGACTAACTCCAATATACTTTCTAGAGAATCAACTATTTAGTCAGACTCAATCTAGAAAAAAAGTATATCGAGGAGTTAATATCTCAATCTCTTGATTTGATCTTTACTCAAGCAAATAGAAATCTAAGAGTCTTTATCAAACACAAGGATAAAAACTTGGATGGTACCAAAGACCAATATCCAAGGATCAATCAATTTCCAATCAACAACCAAAGGTTGGATTTCACAATTAATCGATACAACGCACAACCTGTGATACTTCAATTATATAACAAAATATAATACGGAATAGAAATAACACAGATACCAGAAGTTTTGTTAACGAGAAAACCGCAAATGCAGAAAAACCCCGGGACCTAGTCCATATTGAACACCATACTGTATTACTACAAACTAACTTCGGTCTAGACTATAGTTGAACCCTAATCAATCTCACACTGATTCAAGGTACAGTTGCGCTCCTTACGTCTCTGATCCCAGCAGGATACTGCGCACTTGATTCCCTTAGCTGATCTCACGCACAACTAAGAGTTGCTACGACCCAAAGTCGAAGACTTGATAAACAAATCTGTCTCACACAAAAAAATCAATAGAATTGAATAAATCTGTCTCCCACAGAAATACCCAAGAGATTTTGTTCCATCTTTCGATAAATCAAGGTGAACAGGAACTAATTGATAAACGAGACTTATATTCCCGAAGAACAGACTAGTATTACCAATCACCTCACAATAATCTAAATCGTATGGTAGCGAAACTAGATATTTTGGAATCACAAACGATGAGACGAAGATGTTTGTGATTTCTTTTTATATTTGCCCTATCGGAGATATAATCTCAAGCCAATTATTCAATTGAACCCGTACGATGGAAAATGGCAAGATCAGATCGCTCAACTACAAGAAAAGTAGTTTCGTCTGGCTTCACAATCCCAATGAAGTCTTTCAGTCGTTAACCTACAGGGTCTCGAGAAGAAACCTAAGGTTAAAGGAGAATGACTCTAGCAAACCAACTAGTATCACACACGAGGTATGGGGATTAGTTTTTCCAGATGCTAGATGTCTTCTTTATATAGTTTTCAAATCAGGGTTTGCAATCTAAGTTACCTTGGTAATAAAGAATTCAATATTCACTGTTAGATGAAAAACCTAATTTAACCAAGATGATAACTTTCAACCGTTAGATCGAAACTTAGCTTGTCACACACACAAATGAAATGTATTCATTTAGGTTTGAGTAACCGTACCTAAACGTGTACACTTAGTTGATTCACAAATAGTTAACCAATAGTTATCCATATGAGCACTTTCATATTAACCGTATTCATCTTTCTCATAACAAGTTCAAATGACTCATACGAACTAGTTCAACAATTTTTCAATTGCTTAGGTATTTATTCATAGACACAATTGAAACAAAATCTGTTTGATCCACTTGAATCAATTCATGAACAATATAGCCATGGTTTGCAAAGATTGCATTCCTTATAATTTATTGTTTTAAGCTCATGAACTACCGATTTGAGATATCACCATCTTGAGTCCGCGTACGGGTATGCGTACCTTAGCTACCGGATTTGAGTTTACAAACTCAATAGAAATTTTCGGTTCGAAAACTTCCGTAAGGTGACTGGTTTACTAGTTTGCAAACTTACAAACTCCAGTAGAAATTTTTGGGTATGAAAACTTCCGTGGGTACGCGTACTCAACCTGTCTCCTTCACCAATACCGCATGCACACATATGCACGCACTTGGTTTCCGGCACATGGATTTATACACTAATGTGCGAACACACTATATATGCTTATATCCATAGATGGTAATTTCAACTCTACATTTCAATCATTGAAACATTCTTCTATAATGTTATAACAATCGTTATTCACGACTATCGTCATCAAATCTATTTTCAAGATTGAAACGTCATCATGACTTTTGTCACGGGTAAAGATGAAAATGGTTAAAGAGAAAGCTTACCAACACATATTTCGAGAAAATGGTAGGAGAGTAAACTCGACTCGAAATAGCAAATGTGTATGTATGAAAACTATCATACTTATACGACTTTGTCTCAAGAGTAGGGGATAGAATAGACTTTTGAGTGATAGATAAGTTCAAGTCTTTACATACCTTTTAGTCGGATGAAGTTCCATCGGTTCCTCGAGTAGTTCTTGGTCTTCGTAAGATGATCGCCATGGAGTCTAGAGCTTCAACTACACTTGACTATCCTAAACCGAGAATTAGTCATAAGTAAACTAGAAATCAAGACATATAGTTTTGATCGCTAATATTGACAAACATGCTTGAGATAGCAACGCATGCGAGTTCGACCGACCAATGCTCTAACACCTTGAATGTCTTTTATTTTTCTGAATTTCCTTCTCTTATGTCTTTTTTTTTGAGATGCAAAATACGCCTCTTTATGGTTTGATTTTCTGTTTTTTGGATTGATAGATGGTTTCTTTATAAGGATTTTCTGAATTGACTTATTTTTGGGACGGTTTTGTGAGTAATAAAATCTTTTGAAAGTAATGGTACCTAAATCAACATATATGTTAGGATCCAAATCCTGAATAAAGGTAGTGCAACCATTTTTGGAAGAACAACAAGTATTGCATGAAAAGGGGAAAAATATGGGAATAGTATGAAATCTTATAAAAATTGGGTTATTGGATTTTTTTGTCAATATGGAACTGACGCCTGTGTCAGATTTCTAGCATATTCAAAACGGGAGTTGCGCAAACAATTTTCAACAAAACTTACCCGCTTAATGGTCTTCCAATAAACTGAATTTTCAGGATGTAAATCCAAATTTATTCCGTGATACTGTTCCGGCCACGAGAATTTCCCAGTCGTCCTTTATTATCCATGTAACACATTTACATCGATCCACGAAAAGGCAAAGAGTCTCTAGTCCCCAGGCGCAATTCCCCTGAATCTATCTTTCTTTGGACAATGCGCTTCAGAGTATTGCATTCACTGGTAGGATGATTTATAAACCTGTGATAATGGAAATATCTTGAATCTAGCATTTCTTGATTAGTTTGTGGGCGCCATACCGAGGGTAGTTGGACCACCCCCTCTTGCATCCAAATTTCCAGTAACTCCAGGACTATGTTGACAGGAAACGGGAAGCGTGGATATTCTGGGTCTGGCTTCTCTTGCATCAGCGGATGTGGTGGGAGTTCTAGTGGGTTTTGGTATAAAGCTCTTTTCGAGGGCGGAATTGATGTTTGAGTGGTCATGGATTTATGAGAGGGTCGTTTACTTCCACCATATTGCCGAAGGGTAATTTCTCTTGAGGGGTTTGTGTCAGTGGCGGCGACATGAGATTGCTGGTCTAGGTATTGCTCGTTCCCATAAGCTTCTTGGAATATTTCCCCTTTTTCCAGCGCCTCTCTCGTAAGTAAAGAAGTTTTGGCTGCAGACTATTGGACGACTCTTTGAACCTCCGCGAGAGTCTGGAGATAAATGTTTTACAACAAAGCTTCATAGGCTGGATCTTTACCCTTGTCCTGTAGACGTTGTGGCACACATGGTAAGTCTCCTTCCTAGGTCTTGTGAAACTGTCTTAGCTCCCTGTCGTCGGTAAAATTCAATTGGATGCTCTTCTGCTCTTGTATGACATGGATACGTGATTTTTCTGGGTATTCATTGGTAGGAGTACGAGCCTTAGCCAAAGACTGAACATCATTCGTATTATTCTTGAAATTGGTGAAATCCTTCTGACAGGTACCCGTTGATTCTTTCCACAATCGACTTATCATACTCTTCATGATACGAAGCGCCTCGTTTTTCCGTCTGATAATATCGACTTGGTTTGCATCCATATATCCTAGCATCCTTACCACTCCTTCCAC
Source organism: Papaver somniferum (assembly GCF_003573695.1). Lineage (NCBI taxonomy): Eukaryota > Viridiplantae > Streptophyta > Magnoliopsida > Ranunculales > Papaveraceae > Papaver > Papaver somniferum. The sequence continues at coordinate 183,476,381 of NC_039359.1, forward strand.
GGTGTTTGGCTTCTGGATGTTCATTTCTTTTGAAAGGTTCGAATGACCAGGATACATCTAGGAAATTGGAATCTTTGACTGAAATGAGTTTTAGTTAATTATTGGATTAAGCCTAAGACAAATTGGGATGGAAATGAAATTAAGAATTGAATTTTATATTGCAACCGAGAGATTAATCTTCCACTGTGGTCGCCAGTTGTTTATGGGTCTACTAGTTTTGGTAAATTTGGGTGTATGGGTGAGAAACGAGCCTAAACCTTAAACAAATGCACTGCATGGGAGTACTTTAGATTCGAGAGATCAATCTTTTCAATCCCGGCGTAAACCAAGAAATGGACGTTCCAGTCTTGCTTCGGTTACAAAGTGAAGGAGAAGAGTTGGTCTTAGGGATGGAAGCGAAGAAGGTGTTGAGATCAGAATGGTTAATTTTGAAGATGTGGATTTTTATGACTTGTGTCAGAATTTGGAACTGGCTTGTGAATGTAATCTATCAGTTCTTTGGTATTTTCTGGATAATGTGTTGTTGTTCACCAAACTGTTGTCGTTTGGTTGAAATAGGTAGAACCTATTTATACAAGTCATATTGAGCGCACCCTGATCTCGTAGAAAGTGGGAATGATTGAGTGATGGAGAAGTGGGATTGTGTGTAAATGTCAGAAAATCACGTTCCATCATGAATGAGACGGGTTAGTTTACACCCACTACTTATTTCCGCCACTAACTGCCCTACTTTCTGACACTTTATTATAATGGGCATGTTGCACGCCGCATGCTGTAAACCGCCATACCAATACCCTGATGAGTATCCCCCAGTTTTTGACATGGTTGATGTCTTGAGTGTTTTCGTGGAAAATGTGTAGCGGATTTCTATGTGTGGCAAGTCAAAGTCAGGAGACTTGTCGCAGGAGAATAGCATGTGATGCTATTAGGCTTGTTTTGGCTGGTCGCCTAAGACTTGCCACATGACTGTCAATTCTGTGGCGAATTTGGACGGCTAAGATTGTGACCCAGGAGACAGGGTGGCCATTGATTATGGACACATTCTGTGGGCGCCTGATAATGGCACAATGGCGTGGTTGGCATAGTTTTCACATGCCAGTGGCACAGTGGTGCAAGTAGCGCCTGGCGTAGCCATGGTCGTTAGGTTTTGGCACATTGGTGTTATACCCAAATATGGCTTGGCAACGTTAGTTCTAGTTGCCACATCAATCCCAATGATCTGGGTAACGTGATTAAGCTTGGTTGGCGTAGCAACTTCGCCTAAATTAGGGTTTGGCATGGCGAAACACTAATTAGTGCGTGTGGCATGCGGCCGCGGCATGGTGACGCTTTTTGTGCAGACGGTGCCATAGTCATGCCAAAGGAACTATAGTAAGGCCATAATGTGGAAACGGTCACATGAGCATGAGTTTCTATGAGTGGCTATGATATGGCGCCATTCCTAGGGTTTTCTGGGTCCCGCATGGCTCGTGGCATGTTGTGGGGCCCAAAGTGGCGTGATTTGAGCCACAACTGGAAATTAGGGTTTTGGTTAATGCGTCTAAAGCAGAGTCGTGCTTCTGACTAGAAAACCCTAATTTAAGCACATCATGGCATTGGCCACGAGCAGGAGGTAGGTTAGCACGTAGGGCCCTATTTACGGCACGTTGGCATGCTGCCACAAAGTGGCATGTTTGTCATGGAGGAGTGGCATGTTGGCATGCCTCTCAACTTATTGGCGCAACATGGAACGTTTCGCATGTTGGCGCAGTTTTTGGAAAGTCAATTGGATTTGTGACCATCTGGCGCAGTTTCCTTTTTTTAACACTGTGACAAGTTTAAAGCAACCTGATTGGTTAATATAAGAGGGGCCGACCAAGCATGGGTGTGGCCACACTTCTAGTGTGGGTGTGGCGTATTTAAAGCGACATGATTGGTCGATGGGAAATAGGGATGGCAAGTATGGGCCCAGCCAACGTGTGGCGAGTTTAAGGCGACCTGATTGGTCGAAAGGGAAATAAGGCCGGCCGGGCAACATAGGGCATGGCCAATTGCAAATGGCGCCGGCTGGCCTAAGGCATGGCCACACCTCCTTTTGGTGCTGCTCCTATTCTGCAGCTCCTTTTTATTTCTTGTTTTCTGGTTTGGGGTAGGATTTTGCACCTACTAATCCATGGAGGATTAATTTCTTAGTTCGCTTAAGCTTAATTTTGACCAACGGGGTCTAATATACTGCGCAAGGGGAAAAACCCTAATTTCTGCAAATTAATCAGGGTAATATTTGAATCTTGTGAATTATCACAAAATTAATTAAATTCTATGTGTTGACACAGTTCTTTAAGTTAATTGCCAGAAAGCCGTATGCTTTCTGATTGAGTACTTTTATGCAAGGACCTTAACCTAGATACTTGGAAATTCATGCTACTCTGCAGCGAGTGAACAAAAATCGTCATGCCATATCAATATTAAGGGTTCTGCCGGGGAACATAGTACAGAAAGTATTCAAAGAAACTTATAATACAGGGAAGGAAAGGTGCCGAAATTTACAGAATATCTGGGATTGTTACTACATGCACCGTTCTGGGTAAATTTCATAAGAAAATATTGAGTTGCTCAATAAATGCGCCAGTGAAGGGGTTGAACACTCATCACTTTTACATGGCTCCGTTTCTTTGCAGAGTGATGACATATTAAATGCAAGGTTTACAAATTTAACCCTGAATTAAAAACCACCATCAACACCTATAACACACGTTAAACTTAGAGCATTAATTTCACATGAACTCCAAGCACCCTATAGATTATTTGTGTCCGTAGTAATCGTTATTCTAGCAACATAACTTAATTTAAAACTGCGTTTATGTGACTGTAAAGGATCACGAACTTTACTACTCCTCGATGTAAAGCATTAATTGCAGTCTTCCCTAACTCGTGCTAATTTGAGTCCTAGGCGACTGGGTTCTCTCTCTATATAAGTAAGGTCGGTCCGAGCCTTCCTAAATGTTACTTTATCTCTCTCATACTTCGACAAGATGAGGGTACGACCACTCTTCCACTTCAGCAGGTCGTCGCGTGTCCTTTAAAAATCGTTTACTTGAAACCTAAGAGAACGCCTAGCATTTCAAATATCTCTATTAAAATTTTGCACACTTCATGAATTCGGAGAAAACTAACTTTGAACTCCAAACTAGAAATATTACAATCACGTTCATTCAGCTCAATCCTAAAAATGTCTGAGGTACGAGTAACATCCCTGGCTCCTCTGACTACAAGGGGATGAAAGTTTGAAAGAGGTGAAAGTTTGAAAGAAACACTTTTGTTTTGATAAGACAGGTCACAAAGAGTATATCATCTGGTAAAGCAACAAAAGATAAAGGAATTCAGCCAAAAGGTATATCTCTTACAACAACAAGGAAAATAGCTGAGAAACATTTGGTTAAAAATAAAGGCATGAGAGGACCTGAATCTTCTCAAGCTACCTCTTCTCAATGAGAGTGGAATATTGGAATGTCATAGGCCTCAAGATAATTAGGTCTAAAGACAAACTAAGAGATTTAGTGAATCAATTTAGTCATTCTCTGATGTGGTTAGCTGAACCTAAAATAAGAGTTAGAAATAATTTTGTTAAAAATTTGAGACTGCCAGGAATGAGTCAAATGTTGATTCATAACTCTAGTGATACCGAGAAAGGAAACATATGGTTATTATGGCATTCTTCTTTGTCAACTCCAACTGTAGTTTCCAGTACTAAAGAAGCAATTACTGTAAGAGTTGGTGAAGTTTTGGTTACAGGAATTCATGCTGCATGTTTAACAGTTGATAGAAGAGCTCTTTGGGAGGAATTAATGAAGATCAGTCAAATGAATTGTCCATGGATGATAATTGGAGATTTCAATACTGTCTTAAACTGTGATGAGAAAGTATGAGGCAGAAGTCCATTAAGAATTTAAATGTTAGACTTTAACAAATGTTTAGATTATTGCGGTCTTTTACAAGCTCCAAAATCAGAAATTAAATACTCTTGGTGCAACAATAGAGTGGGTAAGAAGAGGATATTATGTGATCTTCATAAGGCTTTTTTAAATGTTAAATGGATGGAAAAGTATGCTGATTGGAGATATAAAGTAGGAGTAAGGGGAGTCTCATATCATGGAGATTTGCTGGGGGGTACTAATGAGATTCCTAAGCCAAACAATATACCTTTCAAGTACCAGACTGTATGGACTTCACATCCAGATTTTAAGCAAATTATACAAAACTCTTGGGAGGAAGAATGTTCAGGAAATCCAACTTTTAGATTTATGAGCAAACTAAAAAGGTTTAAAGTTTGTGTTAAGAAATGGAATTGGGAGGTGTTTGGAGACTTGAGAATCAAAGTTAAAGAAACTGAAGATGAAGTTCTCAATGCTTCTTTGCTTTCAGATGCACAACCAGAAAATGTGGAGCTTCTAAATAATTTGGTTACTTCAAGAGGTAAACATCAATTAGTGGACCAATAATATAATGAATTTTGATGAGGTCAAAGTCAAGAGTTTTGTATAATGAAATTATTTTGTTGAGGTCTTTTGTTGAAAGAAGGTGGTGCAAATACTGGTTTTTTCCATACTTCAGTGAAGGTAAGAAGAGCACATAACAGCATTGTTGAACTTGAGGATATTTCTGTAAATATTGTGACAGATCAAGAACACATGGCAGAGCTACTAGTTAATCATTTCAAGAAGAAATTTGAATATGAAGTTGCACTTGAGGAAGAAATTTTTGACATTATTCCCAAGGTAATAATTGATGAAGATAATGCTCAAATGGACCATTTGCCCACAGATCAAGAAATCAAAGATGTTGTCTTCTCAATTGATCAAAATAGTTATCCTGGACCTGATGGTTTTCCAGGAATCTTCTATAGGTTCTCATGGAGCATAATTGGTAAGGATTTGATAGAAGCATTACAATTTTGTTGGAGGTGCAGATTCATTCCAAAAGGGATGAATTCCAGTTTTTTATTCTTGTTAGCTAAAATTCCAGGAGCTTAAATGAACTGAGCAATTCAGACCAATTGGTTTGTCTAATTTTTGCTTTAAAATCATTACAAGGATCATCACTACAAGAATGTATAGAGTGTTGCATAAGGTGATATCTAGTCCACAAGGTGCCTTTATAAAGGGAAGAAATATTCAAGAAAAAATTGTTCTAACTTCTGAGCTTGTAAATGAGTTAGATACTAAGAGAAGAGGAGGTAATGTTGGTTTAAAGCTAGACATAACACAAGATTTTGATTCAATGATCTGGGAATTCATCTTCAAAACTCTTAAACACTTTGGTTTCTCTGAAGTTGGCATAAATTGGTTGAAGACTATTTTTGAGTCTGCAAGAATTTCAGTTCTAGTAAATGGTGGGCCTTTTGGTTTCTTTGATGTAAGAAGAGGGCTCAGACAAGGAGAACCACTTTCTCTCATCTTATTTTTGATTGCAGAAGAGGTTTTAAGTATAAATATAACAAAAATGGTCCAAGAAGGAATAATAAAGGAAATGGTGAACAGAAATGGTTGTCAGCCATCTCATCTGATGTTTGTTGATGACATTTTTATATTTTTCATTGGGAATAAAAGATATTTGGATAATATAATGAATCTATTAATGAGATATCAAGCAGCTTCATGGCAGACCGTAAATAGAGCAAAGAGTAAGTGTTTTGTTGGTGGAGTTACTGAAGATAGGAGACATGCTATAGATGAAAATATGCAAATGAAGATTTCTGAATTCCCAGAAAAATACTTGGGATTAATGTTGATACCTGGAAGAGTGAAATCTGTTCATGTTTGGGGGATGGTAGAAATGTTACAGAAGCAATTGGCTGGTTGGATTGGAAAACTCCTTGCTTTCTTCTGCCAGATAGACATTGGTTAAGTTTATGCTTTGCAGTATACAACTTTACACCATGTCAGTATACAAATGGCCTAAAACAATGATAAAAAGAATGTGAGAGGATAATAAGAAATTTTTTATAGACTGGTGATCCATCGGTGAAGAAGCTAGTAACAGTTAAATGGGAAGAGGTCAATATACATTTGATGAAGGAGGACTTGGTTTAAGGAGGTTAGAAGTGATGAATAAGGCTTTACTTCTAAAATTACTTTGGAAAATTGAAACTGAAGATGAAGAATGGACTAGATATATGAAAGAAAAGTATAAGAACAAGAATGGTGAATGGATAACTTGTTACAAAAAATCTTCAATATGGCCTAGTTTGAAGTGGGTAATACATAAGCTCAAGGAAGGGAGTAGATGGCTGGTGGGGGATGGAAATAATATCTCAGTTTGGGAAGATAAATGGGTGAAATATTATGCACTCATAGACCATTATAATTCAGACCCATTTGTACAACAACATAAAGAATTGAAAGTAAGTAATCTAATAACAAATGGTGAATGGAATGTACCTGAAGAAATGAAGAAATATTTTGAACCAAATGAGTTACCAACAATAGGGGAAGGAAGTGATAAAAGGATATGGGATGCTGACTTAACTGGTAAATTTTCAGTTGCAAATGCAGTGCAACAGATAAGAGTGAAGTATCAAAAAGTACATTGGGCTAAGTATGTGTGGGGACCTTATATGCATCCTTATACATCTTGCAATGTTTGGAAGATGCTCAGAGGAGCTTGTGCAACTGAAGAGAGTGTAAGGAAGAAAGGGTTTGATACAGTTTCCAAATGTTACTTATGTGGAAATAGTCAAGACAATATTGAACATATTTTGTGGGAATGCTCATTCAGTAAGGAAGTTTGGAGTTGGCTGGGAGGTATGTTTACTCTTAATGCTCCTACAAAATTTGATGAATTACTAGCTTGTGTTAAAAATCAAAGTTCTGCAGTTAGACATATATGGTACATAAGTTCATTTTCAGTGATGGTGGAATTGTGGATGACAAGAAACCTGAGGTTGCATGAAAATATTGATCCCAGCACTATGAAGCATGTTTGTCAATGTTAGTGATCAAAACAATAAGTCTTGATTTCTAGTCTATTATAGCTAAGTCTCGGACTAGGATATAAAGTGTAGTTGAGCTCAAGGACTTCATGGCGATTCATAATACAAGTAGAAGAACTACTCAAGGAACTAGTGGAACTTCTCGACAAAAAGGTATATGAAGACTTGAACTTATCTATCACTCAAAAGTATTTACTTTATCTCCTACACTTTGAGACAAGAAGTCGTAAGCTATATATATAGACTTTGATTATACATATTTGGTATTTCGAGCCGAGTATACCTCGCCTATTTATATCTCGAAATATGTGTTGGTAAGCTTTTCGCTTCGATCAAGTTTATCTTTACCATGTGACAAAAGTCATTACATGTTTCAATCATCTTGAAAATTGCTTTGACGAGAAATGGTGTAACAACTATATAACGTCCTATAAGAATTTTTCAATGATTGAAATGAGAGTTTAGATTACATAACCAATGGTGGACATAAGCATTGTTGTGGAAACACATTTATGTATAAGTCCTATTCCTTGAAACAAAGTTTGCAAACTTTGTTGATCAAGAGAACTGGAAGAATGGCATGAGCCAAGTCCGCGAACTGCCGAAGTTCTCAAACCCGAGAATTTCTGCTAGAGTTGACAAACTACTTGCGTGAAGCTAAGTCCGCGAACCCAGTCTGTGAAGAGGCAAAGTTCTCATTCCCGAGAATTTCTGCTGGAGTTTGTAAACTCTGCCCGGTAACTTAAGTCCGCGAACCTAGTCTGCGAACTTGAGAAGGTTATATATCTGAAGATGATTTCTGAACTTAAACTTAATAAGACTAAGGAATGAAGTTTGCAAACCGTGGCTATAAAAGTTCACGAACCGATTCAAGTGAATCAAATCATCATTGCTTCAATTGTGTCTTGTGTAGTACATAAGATTTTCTTGCAATTGAACAACTCTCTAACTAGTTCATTTGAAGTCATTTTTACTAGTTATGGTGAAGAAGAATGTGGTTGATATGAAATGCTCATATGGCTAACCTTTTGGTTAACTATTGTTGAACCAACAAGCGCATACGTTTGGGAACGATTAACAAACCTAGAAGCGTGCATTGTCAAGTGTGTGTAACAAGCTAAGTTTTCGATCTAACGGTTGAGAAATATTAGCTTGAATCTAAATCAGGTTTTCATCTAACGGTGAATATTGAATGCTTTGTTAGTAAGCTAACATTGATTGCAAACCCTGATTTGAAAGACTATATAAAGGAGACATCTAGTATTGTGCAAAACTAATCCCCATACCTTACGTGTGATACTAGTTTACGTGCTAGAGTCGATTCTCCTTTAACCTTTGGTTTTCTTCTTCTAAAACCAGGTTAACGACTTAAATACTTCATTGGGATTGTGAAGCCAGACCGATACTACTTTTATCGTAGTTGTGTGATCTGATCTTGCATCTTCTATCATACGATTACAATCAGATTGATTGGATTGAGATTGATATCTCCGACATGCAAGATATAAAAAGTAATCACAAACATCCTCATCTCATTGTTTGTGATTCTGAAACATCTTGTTTCGCTACCATAAGATTAAGATTGTTGTGAGGTGATTCATAACTCTAGGCTGTTCTTCGGGAATATAAGACCGGATTATCAATTGGTTCCTGTTCTCCTTGATTATTATCAAAAGACGGAACAAAACCTTTAGGGTTTATCTGTGAGAGACAGATTGATCCTTTGATAGACTTGTCTGTGTGAGACAGATTTGTTTATTGTCAAAGCGTGCGATTTTGGGTCGTAGCAACTCTCAGTTGTGGATGAGATCAGCTAAGTGAATCAAGTGCGTAGTATCCTGCTGGGATCAGAGGCGTAAGAGCATAACTGTACCTTGGATCTGTGGGAGATTGATTGGGGTTCAACTACAGTCCAGTTCGATGTTAGCTTGGAGTAGGCTAGTGTCTGTAGCGGCTTAATACAGTGTGTGTTCAATCTGGACTAGGTCCAGGGGTTTTTCTGCATTTGCGGTTTCCTCGTTAACAAAATTTCTGGTGTCTGTGTTATTTCAATTTCCGCATTATATTGTTTTATATTTATAATTGAAATAATACAGGTTGTGCGTTAGATCATCAATTAGAGTAATCCAACCTTTGGTTGTTGATTGTCAGTGATTGATCCTTGGATATTGGTCTTTGGTACCATCCAAGTTATTCCTTGCATTTGGTTAGAACTCGCAGTTCCTGCTTTAGTAAATCAAATAAAGAGAGAGATATAAACTCGTTGATATACTTTTAATTGATTGAGTCTTGTTGATTCTCTTAAAAGTATATTTGAGTTTGTCCATATAGATTGCTAAGCGAAATATTAGGTGGTGTTGTTAGACCCCCGCTTTTTCAATTGGTATCATAGTAGGAAAACACGTTCAAGACCTTACAAGTATGTGTTTGTAGCAATTTGATTCTGAGGACAGAATCTCTTACGCATACCAAGATGCCTCCTAAAGCTTTCAAATATTCAGCTGTATCGGGAATACCTCAAAGGATTGTTCCTTAGTTGATTCTTCTGAATCCCGAGGTAGGAAGATTGTCTCATCTTGTGTTGATCACTCTTCCTCCAATGAGACATTGGACATAATGGAAAAAGCTAAAATGGAGCTCACCAGAATCGCAAAAAATTCTACTGAGTTTATTGACTTCATAATCATGATCAACTCATCGATGAATTTGAAAAGTCTATTGATCGAGAACGTGTACTCTATAACATTATTGAGTCCTTCTCTAAGGATATTGAGAAACTTCTTCAAGAAAATAATCTACAGCGTGAAAAGATTTGTGATCTTGAAAAGATTGTCAAAGAAGGGTCAATTAGAGAAAAATGTTTGATCAAGACGCATTCATCTGATCTTGACATACTTCGTGTTGAAAAATAGAAACTAGAAGCATCCCTTTCACTATCCCATAAACAGTGCAAGTCCTTGGAAAAGGATAACTCTTTCTTAAGGAAAAATTCTTCTGTTCCAACTGTTCCTGACGTACAGTAGATGAAGAAATATTCTCCAAGAGAAGATTGTGTCAAGTAAAGTTTACATAACTTACACTCTTCTCACAGGGCTGTGAAGTTAAAACAGATGACGTTCTTTGCTTCTCCTCCACGAACCTGTACTTTCTGTGGAAAATGAAACCACTATGTTATCCATTGTTTTTCCAGGAGGAAAAAAATTGCTAATCTTCACAATTTGCTTCACTTAGCTGTCAATGGAACAAATAGTCAGTCGACTACAGCAGTGAACCTTATGTCCAAAGGAAACCAGACAACTTATAAGAATGATCTCTTCCCTAGAAATCATTACAGGACCCTTGTGAATTCTAGTGGTACAAATTCTTGTGCTGCTAATGAAAGCATGTCATGTTCTTATAATAACAACTCTGGTAAATCTAAGTCTAGAGTATGGAGACCCATTTCGGAAAATTCTGTAGAACCGGTCTCTAGAGGTCCTAGACTCAGTAATCAGAAATCTTCTTCTCGTGAGCTTTCAGGAAGGGTTGTGAGAAATTTCTCTAAATTTGAAAACAGCCAAGGGAAGACAAGAAATACTAAGGTCAGACATCCAGGTGAAAAACACAACTATTCTCTAAATACCTATGGTGAGACTATGTCTCCCTCTGCTACCTAGTAGTAGAAAGTTCCATTCTTGTATCTAACTTGAGAGATACAAGGATGATGATTCAGAGATGCTCAAGTATTTAGTTGATTTTCATCTGTCTAATTGATAGCTTCTTTGTGAGTTTTTTGTATTTCTTCATTGTGACTCTTCTAACCTGTTCATAAGCATTGAAAATGTCACAATATGCAGTTTTACCTGTTTGGTCCATCCTTTTTGTTCATACGTTCGGGTTATCCCACGGACGTCCATATCTCCTCAAGGAACTCTAGGGTTTCTGTCTAGGGTATACTACTGAACATATATATATATATCTCATATATGTGTTCTTAATCTTCAAAAAGGATGTCTATGGAAACTGTTCCTAAAGAAGAAGTAAACCCTACAATGGAGGAAGACCTAAAAGGATGTGATCTAGATCAAGATTTTGTTCTGAAGAAGATGCTCGAAAGAAAAGAGTATAACTCTTGGATTGGAGAATCTGTCAAGGATTTAATTCTCGTTCAAAGTGAGGTTAAGAACTAACTTGTTAACCTTCAATTGCAAACAAACCAGCTTATTGATGGACAGGAAAAATCCTTGGTAATCAGAATATCTTAATGAGGAATCAGAAGAAAGTTATCCTTGACTGCGCCAAAGCTAGAAATCTTTCTCGAATTGTTGACCGAAAAACTAATGTTTTAACTCTTGAACATGATGTTTCGACTGTCAAGAAGATCAAGGATATCAGCGATACTTACTTTGATGGTCCGTTTCAAAGGTATGAAGTGGTCAAAGAAATCTGATTCAATTGTTGCCTAGTATGTCTTCTTTTTGGTTTAGTTGGAAGAATAACCAGTGCTTTGAATAGCAATGATTATGACTACACACAGCTATTATGTTTCATCTTCTGGTTTTTTTTGTTTATTGGTTTAAATTATAAAAATATTTGGAGGATGATGTTTTGCAGTATTAATCTTTATGATTTGATATATTGCAATTTGTTATGGGATATTGGTGTTTACGTCCGTGAACTATGTTTGTCTCATACTCTGTCAAAGTAAAGTCGTTTGTGATCGGTATTCACGTACTCGTAAAAGAATGAATAGACTTTTGACAAATACAAAAGTTAAGCCTATATTTTCAAACATTTAATGGAAGATAGGTTAAAAAAAATTGTTATCAAGGATTATGTCTATTAATTGTCGTTATGCAAATAGTGATTAAAGATAGAATGAATCCTTGTGTATTCCGCAGTATTGATCATCCCTGATACATATTTTATGTATTACTGTGAGGCTTCGTAATGTATCTTATGTTGAGCACTATAAAACCAAGTTGATCTTTTAGCTTAGTTGGTGTTCCGTGAGATATGTTATGTCGAGCATATTGAACTAAATTAATCATCTTATTTGGTTATTTAGTTATTGCTCCGTAAGTTTTCTTATGTCGAGCAAAAAAATGACAATTAAATTGATTACTTTTGTGATTAGTTTGGTTGTGTATTCCAATTAGATTAATTATGGGTTCTCTTGTAATTAATCTAGTTGAGTATTTTCGTGTCTCAATAAGTTCTCTTATGTTGAGCACAATCAATTGAATTGATCACTTTTTGTGTTTAATTTGGTTGCGGATTCCGACTAAATTAATCATGTTTACTTGTAATTAATTTGATTGAGTTTTTGGATATATGAAATCGTTCTCATGGTTTTTGGTGTCCAATAAAATCCTTCTTTTCTTTTGAAATTAAGGTCGCTCTTGTTGTTTTTTCGGGAATGACATCAAATGAGGGAGAGTTCTTTTCTTGTGCTTAATGGTGATATCTTGAGGGGTGTGCGGATATGGAATTTTAGAGGGGTTATCTTGTATCTTTAAACTCCTTGATGAATGCATTTAGCTTCGGCTTTATGATTGCATTTAAATTAGTTGGTATGTATTTTTTTCCTTTTGTCATGAAATGTCTCTCTCGGAAATTTCATTATGATCCCGTTCTTGTACCTTTGCCAATTTTATTGAAAAAAACGGGGAGAATTAATATGTAGTTCATACTACAAATACATATGGTTTTCGGATCATTGTGTAAGGGGGAGCGGTTTCCATGTGAGATGGAGTATTGACTAAGGGGGAGTGATACATATCACCATAGTATTATTGTTGAAGTTGTGATACCATTGGACTTCGACACTGTGTAATAATACTATGACACTGTATAACAATGATCGAGAACTATGTTTTCTCATTGTTATAGCTACGGATCTCCAACAGCGGCGATGCTAAACTTACAACCTTTGGGATCATTGGAGTACTTGGAAGTGACTAATATTTCGAGGAATGTTGAAGATTACACATGTGGAATAGGAGCTACTAAAGTTTCTTTATCTTTTTTGTATTCCATATGTATTGATAGTTTTGTCACTAAAATTGACAAAGGGAGAGATTGTTAGAGCATTGCTCGGTCGAACTCGCATGCGTTGCTATCTCAAGCATGTTTGTCAATGTTAGTGATCAAAACTATAAGTCTTGATTTCTAGTCTATTATAGCTAAGTCTCGGACTAGGATAAAAAGTGTAGTTGAGCTCAAGGACTTCATGGTGATTCATCATATAAGTAGAAGAACTACTCAAGGAATCGGTGGAACTTCTCGACAAAAAGCTATGTGAAGACTTGAACTTATCGATAACTCAAAATTCTATCTACTCTATCTACCACTCTTTGAGACAGGAAGTTGTACGTTATATATATAGAATTTGATTATACATATTTGGTATTTCGAGCCGAGTATACCTCGCCTATCTATATCTAGAAATATGTGTTGGTAAGCTTTTCGCTTCGATCAAGTTTATCTTTACCATGTGACGAAAGTCATGATATGTTTCAATCATCTTGAAATTGCTTTGATGAGAAATGGTGTAACAACTGTATAACATCCTCTAAGAATATTTCAATGATTCAAATGAGAGTTTAGATTACATAACCAATGGTGGACATAAGCACTATTGTGGAAACACATTTATGTATAAGTCTTATTCCTTGAACCAAAGTTTGCGAACTTTGTTGATCAAGAGAACCGGAAGAATATCGTGAGCCAAGTCCGCGAACTTCCGAAATTCACAAACCCGAGAATTTCTGCTGGAGTTGACAAACTACTTGCATGAAGCAAAGTCCACGAACTCAGTCTGCGAACCCAGTCCGCGAACCGGCGAAGTTCTCATTCCCGAGAATTCTGTTGGATTTTGTAAACTCTTCCCGGTAACTTAAGTCCGCGAACCTAGTCTGCGAACTTGAGAAGGTTATATATCTGAAGATGATTTCTGAACTTAAACTTGAAAAGACTAAGGAATGCAGTTTGCAAACCGTGGATATAAAAGTTCATGAACCGATTCAAGTGAATCAAATCATCATTGCTTCAATTGTGTCTTGTGTAGTACATAAGATTTTCTTGCAATTGAACAACTCTCTAACATGTTTATTTGAAGTCATTTGAACTACTTATGGTGAAGAAGAACGTGGTTGATATGAAATGCTCATATGGCTAACCTTTTGGTTAATTATTGTTGAACCAACAAGTGCATACGTTTGGGTACGGTTAACAAACCTAGAAGCGTGCATTGTCAATTGTGAGTAACAAGCTAAGTTTTCGATCTAACGGTTGAGAAATATTAGATTGAATCTAAATCAGGTTTTCATCTAACGGTGAATATTGAATGCTTTGTTAGTAAGCTAACATTGATTGCAAACCCTGATGAAAGACTATATAAAGGAGACATCTAGTATTGTGCAAAACTAATCCCCACACCTTACATGTGATACTAGTTTGCGTGCTAGAGTCGATTCTCCTTTAACCTTTGGTTTTCTTCTTCTAAAACCAGGTTAATGACTTAAAAACTTCATTGGGATTGTGAAGCCATACCGATACTAATTTTATCGTAGTTGTGTGATCTAATCTTGCATCTTCTATCGTACGAGTACAATCAGATTGATTGGCTTGAGATTTATATCTCCGATAGGCAAGATATAAAAAGTAATCACAAACATCTTCGTCTCATTGTTTGTGATTCCGCAACATCTTTTTTTGCTACCATACGATTAAGATTGTTGTGAGGTGGTTGATTAGTCTAGGCTGATCTTCGGGAATATAAGACCGGATTATCAATTGGTTCCTGTTCACCTTCATTATTATCAAAAGACGGAACAAAACCTTTAGGGTTTATCTGTGGGAGACAGATTGATCCTTTGATAGACTTGTATGTATGAGACAGATTTGTTTGTTGTCAAAGCCGGTGATTTTGGGTCGTAGAAACTCTTAGTTGTGGGTGAGATCAGCTAAGTGAATCAAGTGCGTAGTATCCTGCTGGGATCAGAGGCGTAGGAGAATAACTGCACCTTGGATCAGTGGAAGATTGATTGGGTTTAAACTACAGTCCAGTCCGAAGTTAGCTCGGAGTAGTCTAGTGTTTGTAGCGGCTTAATACAGTGTGTTCAATCTGGACTAGGTCCCAGGGTTTTTCTGCATTTACGATTTCCTGGTTAACAAAATTTCTGGTGTCTGTGTTATTTCAATTTCCGCATTATATTGTTTTATCTTTATAATTGAAATAATAAAGGTTGTGCGTTAGATCATCAATTAGAGTAATCCAACCTTTGGTTGTTGATTGATCCTTGGATGTTGGTCTTTGGTACCATCCAAGTTATTCCTTGCATTTAGTTAGAACTCGCAGTTCCTGCTTGAGTAAATCAAATCAAGAGAGAGATATAAACTCGTTGATATACTTTTAATTGATTGAGTCTTGTTGATTCTCTTAAAAGTATATTCGAGTTTGTCCATACAGATTGCTAAACGAAATATTGGGTGGTGTTGTTAGACCCCCGCTTTTTCACATAAGTTAATTTTCAGTGATGGTGGAATTGTGGATGACAAGAAACCTGAAGTTACATGAAAATATTGATCCCAACACTATGAAGTTCAAGAACAAAATTCTAAACTTTACAAAGGAGTGTGGAGTCAGGGTAAAGGGATTTATGAAGAATAGTATGTATGATATGAACATTATTGTGAGTTTTGGTATTAAAGGAATAAAGAGAAAATGTGTTGTTGTGAAAGAAGTATTTTTCAAACTTCCACAAGTTAATCAAACTCTAATATGTTGTGATGGTGCTGCAAAAGGCAATCCAGGAGCTGCAGGTATTGGATTTATTGCAAGAGCAAATAATGGAGCATGCTTAGGAGATGGTAGTGGAAGGCTGGGTACTGCAACAAACTACATTGCAGAGGTAATGGCATTGATAACAGCTGGAGAGTGGGATATGAATAAACAATTACTTGATATATGTTTCAGCTTAGATTCTAAAGTTGTTATATTGGCATTCACAAGTGTAAGAATACCTTGGATTGTAAAGAACATATGGGAGAAAATAATTGAATCTTTGAGAAGATTACTTTCAGACATGGATATAGGGAAATAAACTTCTCAGTTGATCAACTTGCAAAAGATGGAACAAAACTAGGCGGAGGAGTAATGATACTTTATGAGGGCAGACCAGATTCTTTGAGAATAACGGAATAGGAAGATGCACACTACTTCAGATTTTCCTGAAAAAGTTTGTAAAAAGATCTTTCCTGTTTTTATACTTTCAGTTTTGTTTTTGTATTCATTTTAGTTGGTCTTGGCCTGTCAAGACTAACTGTTTTAAACTTTGAGTTCTTATTTGGTAATAAAAATTTTATGATTGAGAAAAAAAAATGTAAATTTTATTAAGATTAAAAAATTTACAAGCAAAATAAAAACCATCAAGAACTAAAACGCCAATTACAAAAACAAAATGTAATTAATCCCCAAATAACAATGCTAATTGAAAAACCTGTGAATAGCTTTGTCCCCAAAAAATCCTATCAAAATTGATAGATCCCATACGCAAAAAACTAAAATAATACTTGAATATAAAAGCCCAATCCCTAACGCTGATCGTTGGAAGATTAAACCCAGTTATTTAAAAAACCCGAATATAAAAGTCCAAGTTCCAATGAATCCAATCTGGATTGTTGGAAGATTAAACCCATTTGTAAAACACTACTTGAACCACTGAAACCCTAATCCCAACAAAGAAACCGCCGCCGCTGCAATCACCACTGACCACCAGCCAGCAGAAGCATTCTTCCGCACCTCCCCTAAGTTATGACCTTGATGGTGGTGATGAAACCGTAACCTGGGTATTATTCTGGTAGTAGAGAATGACCTATTTTGAAGTAATATTGTTAGAGCATAGCTCAGTTGAACCCACCAAGCGTTTGTATGTCAAGTTTGGTTGTCATATTTTAGTGAATCAAAACTCAATTTAAGAGTCGTTTAATTATGTAATAGAGATAACTTCGTATAGGTTAGGCTAGAAATATTAGGATAATGATACATACAAGTATTACTCGAAGACTTGAAGAATGTGAAGAAGTAACAAGCTACATCGACGACATCATCCTTCCTCTTGAGGTTAGTAATATTTTTACTTGAACTGTTTCATTTCCAACGTATCTTTCAAGTCGTGCTATATTGAAAACATAACTGCGAAGCTGTGAATGATTATACTCTAGTAGATATAGTGTTAAGGAATTACAATACGAAGTATAACACTTATCTTTTGAACTCCGTATATAATACATCGACATAATCGTATGAATGCTATTGTGATTATGTGTATGGGTATGGGTGAAGATTTCGTCCTAGGAAACAATGTTTTACATTCGTTAGAAGGAAGTACATTTGAACTTATTTTATGTATCGAAAGGGAACTCGCTAGGATTATTGGTATTGTTATTCATTGCATATCTTTGGATTACCAATATGTGTGACTTAGTAGAACCGATCGTAACTAGTTATGTATCTTGGTAAAACTAGTCACAATGCCTGACTTTTGTATTGGTATGACTTTTATTAGTGTAATCGATCCTAACTAATCACCTAAGATGGTATGATCGATATTTTTAATTGGTGTGACTGATCCTATTAATTGGTGTAACCGATCCAAGTAATTGGTGTGACCGATCACAAAAGAGTGTGTAATCGATCCTTGTAATTGGTGTAACCGGTCCTGGTAACTGGTCTGAGCGATCACAAGTAATACCATGAGAATATGGTAACCGGTCCTGGTAATTGATATAACCAATTTGGTAACTGATATAACCGGTCCCAGTAACGATATTAAGGTAAAACCGATCCTTGTATTTGGTAGAACCGTAAACCCATGATTAGTGTGTTGATTTGATAAATCACATAGTTCTTGGAAATTATATGAACTAGTTCTAAACTTGTTTGGAAGTGTGGTATAATCGGTTTCAAGATTGTAAATATGAAAAAGGATTTACAAAGAAATAACATATCGACAAACTTTGAACATGTTCAGTAACTCTTATCTTTTATTGTTCAAAGATATTCCTTAACAACTCAAGGAGATCTCGGACCGAAATAAGTTGAGAATCTTTTAATTAAGGTTGTTAATTTAATATGCTTTTAATTACCAGCAATTAAAATGCATATCTCTGGAAAATAAAAATTGGTAATGTGCATTTATTAATTGGAGATTTTCTAGTAGGATTTCGATTAATATTGGACAGAGCATTTCTAGGAATTATGAGAACCGAATTTAGAAATATATTGCATATCTTGAGAATATTTTCGGTTTTGAAAATTCCTTGGTGTCCAAACTTCCTTGGTCTATAAATACCCAAGTTTGCATTTCAAGTAAACTATTCTAAGAGCCATCAAAACTACCATGTTGTGTTGTTACTGGTGGAGACGTCTATTCGGAGAGGAAAGCACCCTAATTAGGCGAAATCTCTTACGACCGCTCGTTTAAAGACTTCTTTGGGATCAAGAAGCTCTATGAGTACCGTTGGTGGGAAACTAGATAATTGCAGTATTATTAGTTTTCAATTTGATTTTATTGACTAATGGTTTTTGAACTTTGATTGCACCTAGTTTGTTTATTCTTGAGAATCTTCTCTTATGATATAAGATTCACTCAAACTAGATCGAAGTGTCGATGGAATCTTTAGAACTGTTTGTATATCTAAAGACGTCTTGTGATAATCCATTGTTAACAGACTTCGTTCTGTATGTGATTGATCGAAAGAGATTCAAGTTGTTGCGTGCAGGTGCTTAATGAAGATTTAAGAAAATTTGAAGACGGAGAAGATTTCTGATTTGGGTTCATAATCTTTGGTGTGCACAAAACTTGATCGACTGGGATCCAACTATAACCGGTTTATCTTTGATATATTTGATTGATTAGTTGCGTAGTTGGTAGTTGTTGGATAGATTGATCTAAACCCGAAAAAGGAGTTTATTAGATTAAACAGAAGATCCTTGGTCTAACTCATATCATTGAAATTGAATAGAGTTGTTACCGAACAGATTTTCTATTCCTTTACTGTTTGGAATACGAACCAAGGGAATTGTTCCAGTGCGTGCACTCATTGAATGTCGGAAGCGCAGGGATACTGAAGAAACTAGGTGAACTATAGGCTTAGTTGCTTGGTCTCAACTATACGAAGTTTGTGTTTGATTTTGTATAGCGGCTTAATTCTAAGAGTATTCAATTCTAGACTAGGTCCTGAGGTTTTTCAGTATTTGCGGTTTACTCATTAACAAAATCTTGTTGTGTCATTTACTTTTGTTTTCCGCAATTGTAATTGTTGTTATTATAATCTAAAGTAAATTACACAAACGTTAACTCCGTATTACTTGATAGTGATCCTATAGAGTTTGGTTAAGTCCTAACCTATTATCAAGTAATCACACTTTGATTGTTGTATTGTCTCGATATCGTATCCATAGACAATCACACAAAGTGTGAATACCGATTTGTTGTATTGTCTCGACTCGGTCCATAGACAATCACTTTCGGTAAGAGGACTTATAGGTGGAAAAGTTTAAGATTGTGGTATATTTGGTACCCTCGTATTTTCAATTGGTATCAGAGAAGAAAACACGAAAAGATCTAACAATCTGTGTTTGGTGCGATCCATCCTATAAAAAATGAATTCGAGTTCACATGAATCGATTTCAGTTAACGTACCACCAAGATTTGACTGAACAAACTATGTACGGTGGAAATATTCTATGAGATATTTTCTTCAATCAAGAGACTTTAATACTTGGTTATTAGTTGTTGATGGTTATAATCGCCCGAAAAATGAAAATTCGGAAACTAAGTTTAAACGCTTAGTAGATTATACTAATTCAGATGGTTTGAATGTTATTATACATGTTGTAAGTCGTGATCTACAACATCATGTATCAACATGCCAAACTTCAAAGGAAGCTTGGGATAATCTTCAGATCGTATTCGAAAGAAATACATTAGAGAAAGAAGCTAGACTTCAAACTCTTACGTCTGATCGGGAGAACCTTCGAATGGATGATAACGATACTTTTGAAGAGTTTCATATTTAACTCTCTGAGATAGTTAATGCTTCTTTCTCACTTGGAAAGAATATTTCTGAAAAGATATAGTATGCAAAATTCCCAGATCGTTTCCATCTAGATACGAATCTAAGAAGCATGCAATCATATAAGCAAATGATCTTTCAACTCTACAGATGGAAAAAAACGATTTGCTGTTTTTTTAGGGAATTGAAGAGACGAGCGTGTTGTCGAGACTCCTTAACCGAGAAAACTGTTCAACCTCACACATATGCACTGCAAAGGGAGTGCTTAGATTCGAGAGATCAATCTGTAGGACTCCGGCTTAAACCAAGTCAATGGACGTTCCATATTCAATTCGGTCGCAAAGAGGGAGATGGGTTGATCTGTAAGAGGGAAGCTGAGAATTGTTTGGGGTCAATGATGATCAAGGATTGTGGATGTGTTGAAGGTTTCTGCAAATTTTCTATGAACTGATAAGTTCGAATAAGTTCTGGTAGATTGATGAATTCTTGAGAGTAATTTCTCGAGAAATTCTGTATAGACGAATGTTGTCCTTTCAATTATGGATTCGGAGAGTTATTTATATTTTCAGAATAGTAAAACCTTGATCCCTGTAAGTGTGACGGTTTCTTGAGTGAAAGAGTGGGAAAGTGGGAAATTGTGGTAAAACCAGTTTCAGGTCATGCGGAGACTTGGTTAACAGTCCACCCACTACTTTGCTAACTCCTTCAACCGTTTGCATAACTTACTCACATTTCTCATTGTGGATGAATCCACGTACCATAGGCCGCCAGACCAAAACCCTTATTGATATCCCTCCATGTGACATGATTGACGTCTCATGATTCGTGAAGTCTGCAAGGCAGACGTGTATTAATTAGCCAGTTGTTGACTGATTAGACAGTGAGCCTAAGATTTTTTGATTTGAGCATGAGTGACGAATGCTCAGTAATTCATGGATTGAACATACGTGTTCTTATGTTGATATTGTTTGTCTGAGCAAATACTATTAAATTCGAGCAACTGAGCAAGTGTTGCTCAATTCGACAAATCACTGAATATTGATAGTTGGATAAATATTCGAGAAACTAAGCAACTATTGTCAATTCAACGAATTACTGATAAATTACTGAATATTGATATTTAGATCAATATTCGAGTAACTGAGCAAGTATTGCTCAATTCGACGAATTACTGAATATTGATAGTTGGATCAATATTCGAGCAACTAAGCAAGTATTGCTCAATTTGACAAATTGCTGAACATTGATAGTTGGATCAATATTCGAGAAACTGAGCAAGTATTGCTCAATTCGACGAATTATTTATTGGTGACGTGACCCAATAAAATATTAATTAAAATATTGATAGCCTACCGAATATTATATAATTAATTCAGATGTTGATTTTTGGATCAACATAAATACATTAGTGCTTGAATCTTGCTCAAAATGATGATTTGTGGAGCGTTTATTCGAAACCCTAATTTTTGATCAATTGTTCTTCAATTGATGAATCACTGAAAATAGGTCATAAGTGATAGAGGGACTGACCAATGGGATGATGGACGTCGATGTGGCACCCAAGTTCTCGAGTGAGCATGCACTAGGGTCCTTAGTTGGCCAATTGGTGAAAGAATGATGATTAAATGTCGGTTTCATCATTTATTGAAATAGTGCTCGATTGAGCATTATGTGATGAAACCTAATTATGGAAAAGTGAGGGACCGACCAAGACAGCATGAGACCAGCACTTGATGGTTGTGGGACCAGCTGATGGCCGTCTGAGCAAACTCCAAGTTGGTTGGAAAGAGTTTGGACCCGATATGAGCAATTACGCAAATTAGGTTAAAATCGTGAAAATGTGTGGGACCGGCTCTTTTCAAGCCTTAGGGCCACCCTTGGTCGGTCAAGGGGACATGCTCGTGTCACCACAATGCTCGTGTCTCAGTCCTAAGATTTTCGGTATTTTCTGATGTGCGTTTGAGCAATATGTTGAATTTTCAGAAGAGTTTGATCTTTTACTGAAATTCTTGATTTTGCTCATTTCATCAATTTTTGAGAATATTAAAATAATGATATTTTAATATTTTTCGTGAATAGTCTAGTCGATCATGTGACCATTGAATTTTTGACTTTTTCAGGGTTTGAGCAATATTTGAGAAAATATGAAGAAACCATGATTTTTGTTCAAACTGATGAGTATCATGAGATGAGGGAAATAATAATTATGAAATACTATGGATTGTAAGGTGTGGGATCGGACATAGCTAAGGCATGGCCGCCTGGCCAGGTTGCATGGTCCTGCGACACCTTTTCATATTTTATATTATTATTCTCGTGAAACCGTGAAACTATGGAGGAACCATGAGTTTTGTTGAAACAGAGGAGTTTCATGAGATTAGAGAAATAATAATTATGAAAAGACAAGGGATTGCAAGGTGTGGGACCGGACACAGCCAGGGCATGGCCTGTCGGATAGGTTGCCCGGTCCGGCAACACCTTTCCCTATTTCATATTATTATTTCTCATGAAACCATGAAAATATGGAGAAACCGTGAGTTTTGTTCAAACAAGGAAAGTTGCTAGAATGAAGGAGTTTTCATGAGTTCATGAAAATAATAAAATAAGGAAAAATAACGGAAGAGGCATGGGACTGGCCACGGCTAGGGCATGGTCGGTCGGCCGATGAGCCCGTCCCATGAGCGCCTCTTTATTATTTTAATATTATTATTTTATCTCTCCTGTCTTGTGTAGGATTCCTCTTTTGTCCACATTTTCGAATTCTCGTTCGTGCATTCATGTGCTCGGTCGTGCATCATTGTCGAGTACACTTGCACCATTTTCTTGGGGCTTACTCAGTGATGGTCCAGATGCCCGGTTGTTGAGTATTTATTACTAATTTATGAAATTCAGTGGAGAATGAGTCATGAAACTAAGTAATAAAGGTGAGTAGTTATTTATTATCAATCCATAGGATCGGTCGCGGATTCGACCATGGATTCGGAATAATAAAATGAGTATTACCATCCCATAGGGTCGTGGATTCGACTATAGAATCGGAGTAATAAAATTATCTATTACCATTCTATGAGATCATCCGTGTATTCGATCATGAAATCGGAGTAACGAGATTATCTATTACTATTCCATGAGATCATCCGTGGATTTGATCATGAAATCGGAGTAATGAGATAGAATAGATTATTTTTTAGGAATTCAGTGGTGAATATCATGGTAGAATTAATCTATTGCAGAAGGGATATTATCCAATTAAAGCGTCATACCCATTCTGAAAGGTGTATAGTCAGGGAGCAGCGAGTGTTGCTGACAACTGAAGGCGTTAATGCTCTCAATCTTACGGAGAAACGCCTGAATCTATACACGGTCTCTCTACATAGTCAGGGAACATGAGTGTCACCGACGTCCTGAAGGCATTAATACTCTCAATCTTACGGAGAACCGCCCAATCGTTCTTCTATGTATAGGGGGGTCTCTCTATGTAGTCAGGGAACAACGAGTGTCACCGACGTCCTGAAGGAGTTAAGATCTCAATCATACGGAGAACCTCCCAATTATGTTATTCTACATTGAGGGCATGATGAAATGCGAGGCATCGAACGCTCATCTAGTGGAGTCTTTTCGAGAAACATATTCATCATGGATCGTAAAATATGAATCGACACATGCGTTCCTGAAGCCTTATCAGAAATATGCAGTATCATGATTTTACGATTTCGACCTTTGATGAAAATCCACCATCAACATTAAGTCCCCTGCTTAGTGAGGGATAGTCATGTTCCGCGGTAAGCATTAAATGGTGATTTTCAGTCGACAAGATCAGTGGTTGAACTCGGTTGTATAAAGGTATTTTTAGAATCCCCGATTTGCTCCAATGGTGTCATGTACGAGCAAATGTTCAGGTGAGGACGCTGATAGTATGATAGAGTGTCATCCTGTGAACACGTAGAGATGAGGCACTGCTGATTTGGTCGTCCAAAAGTCCAGTTTTGGTCGGTTTAGCGTTCGCGGGCCCGAGCCCAAAAAAGGAAATCCATGTTTTATTAGGTTTTGGAAATAAAATTGATATAAAGGGAAGTAACCCTAAATTTATTTATTTTTATTCTTGATTAACGGATCACTCTCCCTCTTCACCACTTTCACGCGAGCAGCAGGAGGGAAAATATTTTCGCCGGACTTCAGTTGCCGCCGCCCATCGTTGATCATCGTCCGGCCAAATTTCCCGCCGGCGCTGACCAGGTAAGTCCGACTTTTTTTTCATTTTGTTTGCTGTGAGTTAATGAGTTTTCCATGAGTTGTTCAAAACAAAATTTTATGTATGCATGTATGTGTAGGTTTCATGAAGAAATTATTTTTAGAAAACGTATGCTCGTTCGTTAGTTTAAGAAACAAGCAATAATCCCTAATATGAAAGAGATACATGTATTATTGAATAGACATGGTCTAGTTGCAGTAGAGAAAATTTTGTTTATGAGGTTTCATGAAAATCCAAAACTGTTTTCAAAGCATGAACTTTCACACAAATACATTTAGGAAACGTATACTCGTTCGTAGTTAAAACAATAAACAACAACCCTAAGGTATTTTTTTGAAATTGACCTGCACTTCACGATTAAATTTTCTTTGTGAACTTTCAAAATTTTATTTGGAATATATGGACTTTTGCAAAAATAGAAAAGACTCTCGTTTCATAGAAGAATGCTCGTTTGAGCAAAATAAGTTTTTTTTTTATTAACTCACGTAAAAAAGAAAAAATCCTTTTTTTTTGAAAACATACGTGAGTTTTTTTGTTTTAATTTTTGATAAAAAATAAAATATCAATTTTTAAGTAATTATTAGATATAAATAATCGTATTTTATGATTTTATGATGTGTATTTGTGGCATAAAATCATGGAACGTTCACATGAGGAGTTTATGTGAATTATTCATAGTTTTGTGAAAAGTCAGTGTTGACTCTTGAATGATAGGTTTTTGCTCGCTTTTGCAGGTTTGAAGAAACAAACAAGTTTCAGAGTCCTACGTTGTTATCACTGAGTTCGTGAAACGTAAATAATAGGTAAGAGTTGAGGATTACCATTTTTTTAGACGATGATGTGAGCATCATAATTATTCTGTTGCTTTAATTCCATTGTGTTGTCGAACTTCGTGTGTGGATGTCACGACAACTTTGCAAAGATGACTCAGTCCCGTGGTAGCGCTTCTGAAGATGATGTTTCTAGAGAGGAAACTCCCAGAGACGATGTTTCTACAGACACGTCTTCCGGAAATGATGTTTCCTCCAGAAATGATGATTCTGGGACTTCCCATGAGAAAGAGGAAACTCCCAAAACTAAGAACATTCCAAATGCTGAGGACAAATTCTTTGTGTATCTGTATATGCCCGAAAAACGTCCCTTAGGTTCTTCGTTTCGGCTGCTTATAAATCCCAGGAGCACTACTCAGAACAAGTTGGTATTTCCTCCAACAATAACTCGGTTCTGTTTGCAAGGGAAACACTATTTTGCTTCACATGTGGAACTCAAACTTTCCCGGAAGCCTCTGACATATTTCTCTGGATGGGCAAGACATATACTGGGTCATAGTCGTGTAAGGACCATGCTGGATTGTGCACAGGTGAAACGAGCTATTCAAGATGCTAAAGATTTGCCCATTAATCATGATATACCGGGTATCATGGCTTTAATTGCTCGTTGGTGCATTCCTACTCATACTTTCATATGTAGATGGGCAGAATTCAACATTATTTTAGAAGATGTAGTCGCTTTGTTGCATCTTCCAATTATTGTCAATTTTCCTAAAGAGCTCTCAGCAGAGGAGAATGTGATATCTGACGTAATGGAAGCTAAAATGCACAAATTCAACGAGTCGCCCAAAATTTGCTATGCTCAATACTGGTGGCCGAGATATGGAGTTACTAAAGAACATGTTGATTGTACCTTAACCATTGCTGCTTTCTTATGCTTGTGGTTCTCCAGAGACGTTCTTGAAGATAGTGGACATTTGTTGAATCCATTTGTGATTCCTTTCGCCATAAAGAGGGTTAAAGGTGAGAAACTTCCCATTGGTAGTCAATTTTTTGGTTCACTGTTTGCCAATTTAGACTCCTTAGTTATAGACTTCAGTGTCTCCAACGGCTTCATGAAAGTCGAAACATATGTTAATACTATGTTCCTCCAAGCTTTGATGTGGGAGCATCTTGAAAGTTACACTCAAATTCCTGGTAGCGTCTTGCAAGGACCCAATGTCGATACTCGTCATGCTTTCCTCGAGAAAAATAATGCCAGGATTGTGCGTTGGTCTACAAATCAGCCACAATACAAGATATGTCTCACTGACATTTTAGACATTGAATCTGAGTTCAACTTTCTCCCCTGGGTGTCAGTTCCTCCTCTTTTATCACAATTGATCACTTTCAATACTGCTGAAAAAAATGTCATGTTGAAAACTGGTGCTGATATGAGTGATGGAGAGAGATGTTTTATATTAAGTTGCACTCCTGGTTACTTAGTATCAGTAATGCACGGAGAATTCCAGGTAAAAGAATATAACATCGATAGAGCAACTCGACAAATGAGTGTCGACCAGTGTGTTCCAGGTCATCGAATGAACAATCCATCAGTTGAGCATATGAAGGATCACTTAGATTTCACAAGTGTGGAAGGAAATGATTATTTATTTCCATGCTTTGACCGAGCTACCTACGTAAATCCGGGTTACATAGACTTCTGGCGTCAACAACTTGAGCGTCTGTATAAGTTTGCGATGGATGTTAAGTCTCTGGTACGAGAGTTTCCTTCCCCTGTCATGATTTCTGATCGACCAAGGTTGAAATACCTTTCTCGTGGTGACAAAAGGAAAACGTCTTCAGAATGTGGACATGTAAGTATTTCCCTCATGATTTTGACAAAGGTATGATAATCGCACTTTAATTATTCATTGACTTTGTGATTGGATGGCCGTGTTGTGAGACCTCGAATCCATGTAGACTTCTTAGACCTTCAAGAAAGTCCCCAGGGTGTAGAAAGTAGGAGCAAGACATCTTACAGGATTATACCGGATAATGTGCGGTCCTCAGTCGCTTCTTTGGTGAGTTGTTATCACTTCCCTTATCATTGCGATTTTCTCGTCCGTGTAATTAGGATCCCAAAAAAGTATCGTTAATTTGTTTCAGAATTTTACTCCATCGGCCATTGACGGTCTTTATCTTGCTCCTAAACGAACAATCCAGGAATCCAGCATCGATGAAGAAGTGGATGTAAGTATCCTTTTTGTGTAAGTGATTATGGCTTTTCCTTAAACGAAGTAATGACAATTATTGTTGACGCATCCAGGAGGATATTATTATGGAAATCCAATACGGTCAGGCTGTTTATTCGTCTTTGAATGGTGGTGAGAAAGAGAACTTTCAAGAATCGCTACCGAATGATGATAATGGTGCTTCCAATGTTGGTGTCAACCACATTAATCCTTCGAATGACTCGGAGACACCTCAAGTAAGTGTCCATTTTTTATTCTCTTCATAGAAGTATAATATTACTGATTTTTTGGTGAATGAATGAGAATTCACACGAATTAATGAAAACTTTTAGCAAAATACGTCATCAGAAAATTCAGAATCAGCATTTTAGCAAAAACACCATAAAATATTCATCCGATGTCAGATTTTCGCGATCTACCCATGTATCCTTATGCCCAGGAAATTTCCAAGCTTTGTCAAAGAATCTTTTTAAGTTTTGAGCATGTTTAGGGGTCGAAACAAGCGAAACAGTAAACTTCCAGATACCTTCAGAAAATTTTCAGCTGGCATGTAGTATAATGTTTTTTCCACAACTCTTTACTCGTTTATCCAATTGCTGTGAAATTTTGTTATGTTGTAGATTCCTTACTAATGGTATATGACTCAACTTTAGATTCCTTACCCAATTGCTCCCAGTTCGTCGTCTTATACAGGGCAGTATAAAATCTCTTCAGATGAGCTTGTTGAAAAACGTGTTCTATGAATTCCACACTATTTTCTCATGTCTTGAACGTATAGTAAAGA
Source organism: Papaver somniferum (assembly GCF_003573695.1). Lineage (NCBI taxonomy): Eukaryota > Viridiplantae > Streptophyta > Magnoliopsida > Ranunculales > Papaveraceae > Papaver > Papaver somniferum. The sequence goes on from NC_039359.1 coordinate 183,504,450, forward strand.
ACTTAGGCAGTGTTGTTTCACTTACATGCTGGATTTTATGATTGCCTTTTGTTCTCATGCTTGGATTATTCTAATCTCATGTAATCTTCGTATTAGGTGCAGAATGCCGAAGTTGATAATAATGGAACCAATAATGATGATTTGAGCAACATGGCGAATCAAAATAGTGATGTTACCAGCTCTACACCTCAGGATCACGGGAATGTTCTTGAAGAGAATGATGTGCGAGTTATCACCACTTTGGAGAGAGAAGAAGTCGTACCCATCATGGAAGAGATTGCTTCAACAATAGAAGAAAATGTTCCTACGACTGTTGAAGTTTCTCCAATGAGAATCGTATAATATTGCATGAATACCCCAATGCAGGGATTGTTTGTGATCCTCCATTCGGCGAGTTGCTCCCATATCACACATCAATTGGTGGATTCAGCACTCCCATTGGGTATGTTGATATGTATGAGAAGTTGTGGAAGATGTATGGTCATATTGTCGTCACCAAGGACCCAAAACGTAGTTACTTCTTGTCCATGCAAGTAGGCACTATATTGCGTGTTATTCATGATATACGGACCAGGGATAGAAGTACTGTTACTCAAGATGTACTCTTTGATTGGGAGTACAATTTGAATAAATATGAAGAACTCGGTTTTAATTTGAAGTGGCTTCGTCAGAAAATCAACACCATCAAGGATGTAGTAGTGAACAACATACCTTTAACCAGTGGTGTTGTGGTGGAGAAAATGGCTAAGATATCTGAATTGACTGAAAAGCTGGAGTTGGAGAAAGCGGCTTTGCAAGTCTTGGAGAATGCAGAGAAGCAGGAATCTTACTTTTCTGGCTTTCTTTAGTTTTCCTTTCCATAATCTCTTGAACCTTGACCTTCTGAGAGATGTGAGGTTTTATTTTGGTTTTGAATTAGTGAGTGATTGAGGATTTTCTTTTTGGAATTGATAGATTTTCTCAAAATAAAAGAACTTTGATAAATTGCTGAATTCAAATATGAATGCAAGAATTGCAAAAAAATTGGAGGAATTGAAAATACATATGCAAGAAAATCTTAAAATGAAAACGTTAGTTGCTTTGAGAATTCATGGCTTGAACCCAAAACGCCTTGGGACGCTGAATACTTCATGTGTCAAAAGCCTTTAACCAATCTTCGTGAATCACTGGCACGCTTTTTTTGCCCTTTATATCAGCCAATTTTTAGTATCCTCCAACTAATGACTTGAGAAATCATAAAAGGTTCTTCCCAGCCAGAACTTCTTGTAGAATGGAGATTACGCTTAGTTGCCTTTAGAACTAAATCCCCTTCATGAAATTTGTTAGGCTTGGTTGCTCGTTCGCTGAATATATTCTGCTGGTTCGGAATTCCTCGTACAGTGGAATTCCATGTTGATGGAGCTTTCCAATCCTGCGGCACATGTGGACACTCACACAAGGGAGAGTACCTATGATATTGATTATCGTGCTCGGTCATTATTCTTGCAATGACCATGTTAGTAAGACCCTGAATTCGGAGAGGCTATGCATCCATCCACTTGGTGAAATATTGTTGAGGCGAGACTAACCACTCATAACGTTTTGTGATAGCTTGGTTATGAGTAAAATTGAGTTCCCGGACAAAGGTAGCATATTTGAAAGTTGATAATATGGACGCATGAGGGGGAATAAGACTTTCTTGAGTGCGGAATATTCTGATGAATTCATGTGCGCTCTCTTCAGGTTTTTGTGTAAGTCCTATCAATGTTTGGACTTTCTCTAGATGCTCGAATGGTGGAGTATCCTCTATTTCTTATGAGCTGGAGCTTTCCTATGAGTCGGAGCTTTCTTCAACAGAGAAATGTGCAATTGAAGGTGTTGCAGTTACCATTTCACCATGAATCCATGACCATCCAAGGATCATGTAATATCCTGGATCTTCTCTGATTATGTGAAACTTGATTTCTGACCAGGTTTCCCCAACTTTCATTCCGAGGATGATGTAACCATATGCATCTCTGGATATTCCTTCATGATCTCTGACTGAGACAGGAGTATGAGTGGCTTCTTGTCGAGTAATGCTTGCAGCTCTGAGAGTCTTCAAAGGGATAATATTGATAGTTGTGCCAACACCGATTAGCACTCTTCTGAATTCATTTCCCTTGAGATGTACTATGGTGAGCAGTCCTCAGTCAAACATCTCTTTGTCAGTGACTGGAGGTTCAGGGAGTGCCTCCTGGATTCCTAATCGTTTCCCTGACACAATGTGGTTCAATGCAGCATACATATCATAGCTTTGAGCTTTCGACAAGTACAACAATTCACAGACATGCCCAATCAAGGATTGAACTGATTCTTTGACCGGCTGCTCGGAGACTGTAAATGTTCTGATTGGGAGAGGATTTCTGTGCACTCCTTCAGTCCCAAGTTCTCCTGAATCAGCCTTTTCTTTGAATATACGCTTCAAAGTTCTGCAATCACTTGTTGGATGACTGACATATCTATGGAAACGGCAGTAGCGTGGATTTTCCATTTGTTCCTCAGTTGGATCCCTTTTAACAGGAAGTAGTTTGATCGCACCGTCTTGAATCCAGACTTCTTATAATTCGATCACTTCTTCAATGGGAAAAGGAAAGTCAGGCTCATCCTGGTCATTCTAATGATGCTGAAACGGTGGTTGTGCATTTCTATCCTGATTGTCCTTCCTTGGCGCTTTTGGAGGGTGGGACGTCGGAGGAGCATTTTTATGTTGTTGTGCTTCAGCTTTTCTCTTTCTCCCTTCAGCAACATTCATGGAAGCCTCAACATTGTACTTCTTATTGATTAAACGCCTGGTGGTACTGTTTCGAGTGTCCCTCGGCTCCTCGACTTTGACAGTTTTCGTTCTTACTAGCAAGGCTGGAGCAGTAGTTGCTGATCGCTTGGCCGCTTCATGAAGTTCCGAGAAAGTCTGAAACCAGAGATTTTCCATCAAGGATCTGTAGACTGGGATCATCCCGTTGATGTATAAATACACCAGTTGTTGTTCAGTAACATTGGGATCATGACAATCCAAAGCCTAGATTCTGAACCTCTTCACACATTCGTTCGGGTTTTCAGTGTTCTTCTGAGCCATCCTTTCTAAGCCAGAAAGAGTAATCTGCTTAGATACGAAGAATTATTTCCTGTAGAAGGCGTTAACCATTGCTCCCCAGTTAGCGATGCTTCCAGGTGAAATGTTGTTGTACCAGGTATATGCTCGGCCTGTCAGGGATTTTGAGAATTATTTCAGACGGACAACATGATTGTGTTCGTGCTCTCCTAGTGCCTCCAGGAATCGAGAAACGTGTTCCCGAGCGTTCCCAGTTCCATTGTACAGTGTGAACGTCGGAGAAGTGTAGCCTTTTGGGAAAGGAATTCTTTGCGTAGCATAAGGGTATGGAGGTTGATGACGATGGACGGATGGTGCATTGCCTTTTCCGCGAGTCTCCATGAAGCGCTCCAGATCTTCACGGGTGATGAATCCTGCAGACTCCTTCTCCGGTGGACTTTCTTTGCAGGCCTCATCATCATCCACTACATGGATTGGTGAAATTTCAGGGTCAACTTCCTTGGCTTTTTCTTTTTCCGATCCTTCCTTAGTTTTCTTTGACACTTTGTCTGTCAGAGTTTTGAGATAATTGCACAGCTCCTTCTGAGTAGCTGTCGTATCAGTTGGTTTTTGGCGAGAACTTCCTGGACCTTCATGAGATCATCTATGGAGGGCGGATTTTCTCTAACTTCCTCAGGAAGTCGTCCGAAGAGAGGATAATTTTAAACATTGACTTGAGGAGGAGTAGTGTTACCACCATTGTTGGAAGCAGAAATGGTTTCTGGAATACCATCGTTGTTATTGTTGCTAGTGCTAGCCTCGTTTGCATTTGTAACTAACCCAGACCTAAGACCATCCATTTTGTGAAATTTTGAGATTGCAACCAAGAGATTAACCTTCCACTGTGGTCGTCAATCTGTAGATGGGGAAAAACGATTTGCTGGTTTTTTAGGGAATTGAAGAGACGAGCGTGTTGTCGATACTACTCAATTGAGCAAACTTTTCAACCTCACACAGATGCACTGAAAAGGGAGTGCTTAGATTCGAGAGATAAATCTGTAGGACTCCGGCCTAAACCAAGTCAATGGCCGTTCCAGAGTCAATTCGGTCGCAAAGAGGGAGATGGGTTGATCTGTATAAGGGAATATGAGAATTGTGTGGGATCAATGATAATCAAGGATCTTGGATGTGTTGAAGGTTTCTGCAAATTTTCTATGAACTGATAAGTTCGAATAAGTTCTGGTAGATTGATGAATTCTTGGGAGTAATTGCTCGATAAATTCTGTGTAGACGAATGTTGTCCTTTCAATCATGGATTCAGAGACTTATTTATATTGTCGGAATAGTAAAACCTTGATCCCTGTAAGTTTGACGGTTTCTTGAGTGAAAGAGTGGGAAAGTGAGAAATCGTGGTAAAACCAGTTCCAGGTCGTGCGGAGACTTGGTTAACCGTCCACCCACTACTTTGCTAACTCCTTCAACCGTTTCCACGACTTACTCACATTTCTCATTGTGGATGAATCCACGTGTCGTAGGCCGCCAAACCAAAACCCTAATTGATATCCCCCCATGTGACATGATTGATGTCTCATGATTCGTGAAGTCTGTAAGGCAGACGTGTATTAATTAGTCAGTTGTTGACTGATTAGACAGTGAGCCTAAGTTTTTTTGAATTGAGCATGAGTGACGAATTCTCAGTGATTCATGGATTGAACATACGTGTTCTTATATTGATATTGCTTGTATGAGCAAATACTGTTAAATTCGAGCAACTGAGCAAGTATTGCTCAATCCGACAAATCACTAAATATTGATAGTTGGATCAATATTCGAGCAACTAAGCAAGTAGTGCTCAATTCAACGAATTACTGATAAATTATTGAATATTGATGGTTGGATCAATATTCGAGCAACTGAGCAAGTATTGCTCAATTCGACGAACTACTGAATATTGATAGTTGGATCAATATTCGAGCAACTGAGCAAGTATTGCTCAATTCGACGAATTGTTGAATATTGATAATTGGATCAATATCAGAGCAAGTATTGCTCAATTTGACGAATTATTTATTGATAACGTGATCCAAATAGAATATTAATTAAAATATTAGTTGACTACCGAATATTATATAATTAATTCAGATGTTGATTGCTGGATCAACATAAATCCATTAGTGTTTGAATCTTGCTCAAAATGATGATTTGTGGAGCGTTTATTTGAAACCCTAATTTTTGATCAATTGTTCGTCAATTGATGAATCGCTGAAAATAGGTCATGAGTGATAGAGGGACCGACCACATGGGATGATGGACGTCCAAGTGCTCGAGTGAGCTTGCACCAGGGTCCTTAGTTGGATAGTTGGTGAAAAAATGATGATTAAATGCCGGTTTCATCATTTATTGAAATAGTGCTCGATTGAGCATTATGTGATAAAACCTAATTATGGAAAAGTGAGGGACCGACCAAAAGGGAATGATACCAGCCCTTGGTGGTTTTGGGAGCAGCTGATGGTCGCTTGAGCAAACTCCAAGTTGGTTGGAAATAGTTTGGACCAGATATGAGCAATTGCGCAAATTAGGTTAAAATCGTGAAAACGTGTGGGACCGGCTCTTTGCAAGCCTTAGGGCCGCCCTTGGTCGGTCAAGGGGACATGCTCGTGTCACCACAATGCCCATGTCTCAGTCTTGAGAGTTTCGGTATTTTCTGATGTGCGTTTGAGCAATATGTTGAATTTTCAGAAGAGTTTGATCTTTGACTGAAATTCTTGATTTTGCTCGAATGAGCAAAGTAGAACTTTGCTCGTTTCCTCAATTTTTGAGAATATTAAAATAATGATATTTTAATATTTTTCGTGAATAGTCTAGTCGGTCATGTGACCATTGAATTTTTGGCTTTTTCAGGGTTTGAGCAATATTTGAGAAAATATGAAGAAACCATGATTTTTGCTCAAACTGGGGAGTTTCATGAGATGAGGAAAATAATAATTATAAAATACTAAGGATTGTAAGGTTTCGGACCGGCCACGGCTAGGGCATGGCCGGCCGGCCACGTTGCCCGGTCTCGCGACACCTTTCCCTATTCTATATTATTATTTCTCGTGAAACCGTGAAACTATGGAGGAACCCTGAGTTTTGTTGAAACAGAGGAGTTTCATGAGATTAGAGAAATAATAATTATGAAAAGACAAGGGATTGCAAGGTGTGGGACCGGCCACGTCCAGGGCATGGCCGGACGGCTAAGTTGCACGGTCCCGCGACACCTTTCCCTATTTCATATTATTATTTCTCATGAAACCATGAAAATATGGAGAAACCGTGAGTTTTGTTCAAACAAGGAAAGTTTCTAGAATAAAGGAGTTTTCATGAGTTCATGAAAATAATAAAATAAGAAAAAATAATGGAAGAGGCATGGGACCGTCCACGGCTAGGGCATAGTCGATCGTCCGGTGAGCCCGGCCCATGAGCGCCTCTTTATTATTTTAATATTATTATTTTCTCTCTCCTGTCTTGTGTAGGATTCCTCGTTTGTCCGTATTTTCGAATGCTCGTTCGTGCATTCGGGTGCTCGGTCGTGCATCATTGTCGAGTACACTTGCACCATTTTCTTGGGGCTTACTCGGTGATGGTCCAGATGCCCGGTTGTTGAGTGTTTATTACTAATTTATGAAATTCAGTGGAGAATGATTCATGAAACTGAGTAATAAAGGTGAGTAGTTATTTATTATCAATCCATAGGATCAGCCGCAGATTCGACCATGGATTCAGAATAATAAAATGAGCATTACCATCCCATAGGATCGTGGATTCGACTACAGAATCAGAGTAATAAAATTATCTATTACCATTCCATGACATTAGCCGTGGATTCGATCATGAAATCGGAGTAACGAGATTATCTATTACCATTCCATAAGATCAGTTGTGGATTCGATCATGAAATCGGGGTAATGAGATAGAATAGACTATCTTCTAGGAATTCAGTGGTGAAGTCACAGTAGAATTAATCTATTGCAGAAGGGATATTAGTCTGTTAAATTGTCATACCCGTTCTAAAAGGTGCGTAGTCAGGGAGCAGCGAGTGTTTCTGACAACCTGAAGGCATTAATGCTCTCAATCTTACGGAGAACCGCCTGAATCTATACACGGTCTCTCTACATAGTCATGGAACAGTGAGTGTCATCGATGTCCTGAAGGCGTTAACGCTCTCAATCTTACGGAGAACCTCCAAATCGTTCTTCTATGTAGAGAGGGGTCTCTCTATGTAGTCAGGGAACAACGAGTGTCACCAACGTCCTGAAGGCATTAAGCTCTCGATCATACGGAGAACCGCCTAATTATGTTATTCTACATAGAGGGCATGATGAAATGCGAGGCATCGAATGCTCAGATAGTGGAGGATTTTCGAGAAACATATTCATCATGGCTCGTAAAATATGAATCGTCACATGCATTCCTGAAGTCGTGTCAGAATCATGCAGTATCATGATTTTACGATTTTGACCTTTTTTGAAAATCCACCATCAACAAACTCTTTCACGAAGCACTCTCGTTGTAAAATTGAAGAGAAAAATAGCTAAAGGCTGCATATGCAACATCAGTCAATCTCAAGACAAAAATAGCTAAAAGCTGCATATGCAACATCAGTCAATCTCAAGATACTTCATTATTTCGAAGTAACAAGAAAAAGGTTTTTCATCAATACCAGATCAAGAACACACTTCCCCTAATGAGAGGAAATCTCACATTAATACCACCTAATCGGTATTAAATTTACATCCTCACCTTGTGTGCCGAATCTGTGTGTGAGTAAGTAAAAATTCAAGGCACTTATGTGTAGAATACGGGAATAAAGATCTAATAATATGAAAATATATTTAACATATTCGTATTAATAGGAATATTATATTTTCGGAAGTATGAAAAATATAAAAATATCCTTTTCATTCTTTGTTCATTCCATGTCCGAATTATGAGTCAGGATCCAACGTTTTATCTTGATAGAGTAATGGATCTGAAAGATCACTCTAAGAATAAGTTTGTATCTTCTCTTGATATTGAGAATTCAAAGAGAAAAATCAAAGAGAAAAATCAAAGAGAGAGATTGGCTTAGCAAGAAGGAAAGAGAGAATATGCTGAAGAAAGATCAGTGTATTGAAGCATTGACACACTTTTGTGTTTAATCAAAGACAAAATTACATGCTCTTACAGAATCCTTCACTAAAAAATTCTCAACTGAAAGAAATTATGGTCAAGCAACAAGGTTATTTACTAGAAGAAATTCACAAGCTGAAGACTGAAAGTAATAATCTACCTTCCTCTACCTCTGATCTAAAGGGCTAAGTTGCAACAAAATAGACATCAGATTTTTGATTTCTTTCAATTATTGTGTAAGGTCTATTGCTGAATAAAACTATCTAATATCTATGAATAAAATTATTATTTTATAATTTTTCTTGTGATAGTTTTTCGATTACATAGCATGTGCTTGAATGCTTTATATTATTGCTTTTTTTATGGGATATTTGGCTGTGGTTTTCAAAAACTTAATATTCGATCTCATATTATGGGTGAACCCTTTATGGTTTGTGTGACTTTTTGGTTTAGCGGGATTAAGTTCTAGACCATGTTGGTAGGCTTTATAAAAGGATCATAAAGTGTTCTGATTGAGACTCATATGTGAAAAAGTCACAATATGCTGATATTTGTTTAACATAAAAGCATATGCGTTTCGGGTTTTCGACTTTTGCTTTTTGCATTAGTTAAAACCGATTCAACCTATCTCCGGTAAAGGTTGTTGTTGTTGTTGTTGTTCTTTTGTTCTTGCAAGAGGATGACAACATAATGGGCGAGAATTCTAACTTGAACTTGCGCTTAATGATATGTTCTTATGGGGAGAAGAGGATGCGGAATTTGAGGTAACGAATTTGTTAGTTAATTGTTTTCCTGTTTAAGAAAAGCTTGAGTTTATTGCATATATTTTGCTTTTGCTTAACAAAATTCGGTACAATTGATGTTTATTCAATTATGTGTGTATGGATGTATTTGTATGTGTGATTCAATTGTTTCCGCTTAAGAAAAACTGGTTTAATATCTTTCTTTATTGTTTGATATCAATGGTTTTAGATTAACGAAATTCGGTGCAATTGCGGTGCTTTAATATCTATGTTTGTTTCAATTGCTTCCGGTTAAGAGAAATAACTGTGCAAGTCAATTTATTTAGTTTGTATGTATTGTTTATGGCTTAACAAAAATACGGGATCATTTGTTTAGTCCAATTCGATTCCGGATAAGAGAAACTAAGTTAATTATGATCTTAGTTAGACTTATCAAGAGTAAAAGATTCGGTTATTCAAGTCTAATTGAATGCCTTGACAAGAAATATTAGTTAACTAACCTAGTATTTGTCTTGTCTAAAAGTTAAAGGTCTAAGTTATTGTTTGAATAATTAGTGCCAGATGAGAAAAATAAAGTTAATTCTGATCTTTATTTTGGTCTTATCGAAACAAGTGATTGTACTTGTGCAATCGGTTTAGCAAGGGAACCAAGTTTTCTTAGTCAATTTGTTAAACTATTAGGGAAAATTTCTTCAGGAAATTGTTTCCTTGATAACATATTAAAATCAAATTACTTTTAGTTTCGGTTTTGATATTGGTTATCTAAAGTGGTATATGAAACCCTCGTGCTTAATTCTTATAGGTTGTACAATTCTTTTAGATTGTAAGATCCTTTCGGTTTTGGTATTTGCTCGGACCTTTGTCATTTTGTGACAAAAAGGGGGAGAAATATATGAAGTAAACAAGTGATTTGTAATCACTAAGGAAAGGACAATTGTGCTTAAACGTTATATCTAACGAAAGAGTAAAGCATTGACTAAGGGGGAGAAACATATCATATGATGATTGTAGTTATTTTGAGGATAAAGGGAAATAAAAAAGATGTGCGGATTGAAAATATACCTATCTCACCTTTAGGGGGAGTATTAGATTTGTTATTTAAATGTCTTCAGCGGCATTCATGGATTGAATATATGCAGGGTATTGTGTCGTTGAAACTTGGAATCAAGCGTATGTATAATGAATTTTAGTAAATTTTTTATCCATATGATTGTAAGAGTTTTGTCAATAAAATTGACAAAGGTGGGGATTGTTAGAGAAGTGAACAACAATCAATATCATACAGGATAATTCAAACAACACACACATAACATTCAAAATAATTGAAAACAACATGCACACATTCACTGTTAACTGCATAAGAAGAACTGAAATTGGAATTGCAATGAAAACAGAACAAAATGTTTTTCTGGCTAGTCCAGAGATACCTCTTGATCCCCCCCCCCCCTCACATAAAACATTACAAATTTATACTCCCCATATCAGAATTAGGGTTCCAACCCCTTTTCCCCAAAAACAGAAAATTAGGTAAAATTGATTTACCTAATGTGTTGAGATACTCACTCCATCTCGTCGACCCACTCTCCAATTACTTCTCCTCGTTCATCTCATGCTCCAATTGTTGCTTTAACATCACTTATATCCCCAATTTCTCACCTAGGGTTTCAGTGAGAAGAAAGATGAGAAATTGGAGAAATTAGTGGTTGATAAAGAGATAGGACGTGATGGTAATGATGGGTTTAGGTTTAGGGTTGGTTTGGTGGCGTAGGGAGTGGTGGTGGCGAGGTCAGAGCAGGTGGAGAAGGTGGTGGTGGTTCTGCACAGGGTATGGAGGAGGAGATGTCGATGGAAGAAGGGGAAGGGGATGTTTGGTATGGGTATAGGTATCGGGTGCTCGGGTGTTGGGCGGTTTTAGCAAATTGGATGAACAGCGAGGATGAGCCGTGGGATGTGGAGATGATGGATCGATCTAACGGCTAAAAGTGAAGAGGCTGGCAGCGACCGTTGGATGCAGATATACAACGAAACTAACGGTGCCAGATGGAGTTAGGTGTTGTAGTGTTAGACAGGAGCTTCCGATTTCGATGAACAACGATGAAGCGACCATTGGATGATGAGATGGATCCAATCCGACGGCTGAAGATGGAGGCGGGTTTGGATATTGGAAATGGGTTTGGGTGAGGGTTTTGGACCTTGGGTATGCCAAGCCCATATCTTCTTTAAGAACAATTCTTCCTTCTTGAGCCCATTCCTAGCTTTTTGGACTTGCGCTCCATTCTTTGCGGCTTCCTTGCGTAATTCTTCCCGGCTTTTCACTACTTTTCTGCTCCGCAAATCATCCAGACTTTATTTGATACCTAAAAATGCAAAATTAAGTAAGAAAAATATTTATTCTTGAAAACAATGAAAATACAGAATATGGGATAAAATGTAGAATTAATGCACAAAAGATGAGTTAAATGCCAACAAAAAGGGATAAATATATACAATATTTGGCACTCATCAAATACCCCCAAACCTGAATTTTACTTGTCCTCAAGTAAAACAAAACTAAGGAAATCCTAACTATACCACTGTCGCTGGTCTCTCGAATGCATTTAGCGTATGCACTAAGCCTTTTAAACCACTAAGTGTCCCTAGTGGACGAGTTGAAGTCTCGTGAAGGTTTGCTTAGAACGTACCTACAAAGTTCTAGGTCAAAATATAAGCTCATATTCCATCAAATGTGACATGTGCAAGTCAGTTTAAGCTCACAACAAAATGGAGATGTCAATCTAGCTATCAAAGGCACAATCCTAGCACTGATAATAAATAAAGACATGTGATAAGAGTGTAAAGTGTATCTACACATGTGTAAAGAAAGATCTGAAGTTATGACTACTAATCACCAAGAGATAGTTTCTCAGGCTAAGAACCAAGGTCGAAATCTAGCTAGCTGTCCGGACTTTACGAGAATTGTGAATGAGTTGGAGGTATTTCACAATTACTCGCGTTGTACATCAATGGCATACACCCTCCTTGCTTATTATAATGAAACAACAAAATGACTATTTGCATGACTCTTATTTACATTGACTATTCTCTTTTATTTTTGGAACAAGAGAGAATGGAATTGATAAATACTTGATTTTTTTGTATTTTTCTGATATTTTTTTCTGAATATATACATCGTTTTTTTTTT